>NW_026897149.1:0-28670 GCF_033153095.1 Gastrolobium bilobum | reverse complement strand
CCATTTGCTGTATCTATGTACAGCAAGATGCCTCCACGAAGAACCCCTACGCAAGATATACAAGGACAAATTAACACGTTGCGGGACACCATCACCCAATTACAAACCAACACGGGAGATATGTTTCAGAATATAATGAATGAGATCAGAAGGAACCCAAATGCTAATGCAAACAATAACGGAGCAAGCGGCTCGGGAACAGGAGCCGGGGGTCATGGTGAAGGACCCCGACCTCCTCCAGGAAACGGTGCGGCAGGTCAAGATAACCAAGGACTACTGTTGACGTTTAGAAAGCACAAACCACCCTCCTTTCAAGGAAGTCCTTACTCAATGGCAGCTGTACAATGGCTGCAAGCAATGGACAAGATTTTTCGAGTTATCCAATGCACCGACGATCAGAAGGTGCTATTCTCGACGTACATACTGGAAGGAGATGCTCACCACTGGTGGGCGAATGCGTCCCAACCGTTGGAAATGCAGAATGCGGTTATAACTTGGGCCGTGTTCGAGGAAATGTTCTTGGAGAAATACTTTCCGATGTCAATCCGGGATAGTAAACAAGGACAATTTGACAAACTTGTTCAAGGAACGATGACGGTGGACCAGTATCATGCTAAGTTTAATGAGTTACTAAGATTGGCAACGTACAGAGGAGCAATGCCTTTACCAGACTTTCTGATGGCGAAGTTTCAAAGGGGTCTGAATCCCAGAATTGCTGAGCTAGTAGCCGGCAACGACCCATGTGACTTTGCATCCCTAATCAATCGATGCAGAAGAGTGGAAGCTATTGGCCAACAGAAGAAACCCGTGAAAGCTAGCGGTAATGGTTATAAAGGAAAGACTGGACCATGGCGAGGAAACAACGGAGGAAAGCCCTGGCAGCCCAGGCGAGATGACAACAAGTTCAAGAGACCCGGAAACTACCGGGGAAACAACAGCCACAACAACAAACCTCCGAACTGTCCAAAATGCAAGAAGCCCCATTACGGTAATTGTCTAAGTGGAACCCCAAACTGCTATAAGTGTGGAAAAGAAGGACACTATGTCAACAACTGTCCACTATGGGGAAACCAACAAGCAACAGAAGAAGCACCAAGGATGGGCAGAGTTTACACCCTCGATCAACACACGGCAGACCAGGCAGCTGAACTGGTCAAAGGTACGATCTATATTTGCCATGAAAATTTAGATGTACTATTTGATTCTGGTGCTACGAATTCTTTTGTCGCCGATTATGTGGCGAAAGCGTACGATTTATTTACTGATAGACTGCAAGTACCTATGCGGATCATGACCGCGACGGGAAAAGTTGCTAAGGCATACCTACTATGTAGAGACGTCGCATTTATCTATGAAGGAAAGAAGTACAAACAGGACTTCATAGTCCTCCCACTAGAGAAGATCAACGTGATTCTAGGGATGGACTGGCTCGCCAAGCAGCGAGTGGTGATTGACTGCAGCAATCGCAGTTTGATTATCGGCAAAGAAGGAGCGGAAGAAAACTCAGCGCCTGAAACAGGAGAATGCTCCATGATGATGATGGGAACTCTTGTAGGAGAAGAAGAGATACCACTGTCCAACATTCTAGTGGTTAAGGAGTTTGAGGATGTTTTTCCCGATGATATCACCAATTTCCCTCCAGAACGAGAGGTACAACTTTCAATTGAGCTAGTACCAGGAACTGGGCCAATTTCAATTGCGCCCTACCGTATGTCACCACTTGAACTTATGGAATTAAAGAAGCAATTGGAAGACTTAATAAAGAAAAATTTTATCAGACCCAGTGTGTCTCCATGGGGAGCGCCAATATTATTTGTGAAGAAGAAGGACGGGTCAATGAGACTATGCACGGATTACCGACAGCTCAACAAGGTTACTGTGAAGAACAAGTACCCACTGCCTCGTATTGAGGACTTAATTGATCAGCTGAGAGGTGCAAGAGTATTTTCAAAGATCGATCTCCGATCAGGATATCATCAGATCCGGATCAAGCCGGAAGACGTTCCGAAGACAGCATTCAGATCAAGATATGGGCACTACGAGTACCTGGTCATTCCTTTCGGACTGACAAATGCCCCAGCAGTGTTCATGGGGTATATGAATCAAATATTCAAACCTTATATGGATCAATTTGTTTTCGTGTTTATCGATGACATATTGATATACTCAAAGAGCAAGGAGGAGCATCTGAGAATCGTGCTGCAAATATTACGGGAGAAACAGCTATACGCCAAACCATCCAAATGTGAATTTTGGCTGCCCGAGATTCAATTCCTTGGGCATGTGATATCAGATAAAGGAGTAGTGGTGGACCCCAGTAAAATCAAAGCAGTAGTTGACTGGGAGCGACCCAAGACGGTCACAGAGATAAGAAGCTTTCTTGGATTGGCAGGGTATTATAGAAGATTTATTGAAGGATTCTCGAAGCGGGTGTTACCACTCACCCGATTGACAAGGAAGGAACTCCCTTTTGTGTGGACTGATGAATGCGAAGTTTGCTTTCAGGAGTTAAAGAAGATGCTGACGACAGCCCCAGTGCTGACATTACCAAACCCTGAAGAACCATTTGAAGTTTATTGTGATGCCTCAAAGATGGGTTTGGGATGTGTGCTTAGGCAAAATGGCAGACCAGCCGCGTACGCATCTCGACAGTTGAAGTCACATGAAGAGAATTATCCCACTCATGATCTTGAGTTGGCAGCAATCGTATTTGCTTTGAAGATATGGCGTCATCACTTAAACGGTGATACTACGACAGTATATAGTGACCACAAAAGCCTCAAGTACTTATTTGATCAGAAGGAGCTGAACATGAGACAGCGCCGATGGATGGAATTCCTGAAAGATTATGACTTTGAACTAAAGTATCATCCCGACAAGGCGAATGTAGTTGCCGATGCCTTGAGCAGAAAAGTTAGAGGAATTGCAAGTATGATGATAGCCGAACAACAATTGATTGAAGATTTCCGAGATTTAAGTCTCGCAGTGGTAAACAGTGAATGCGGACAGGAATATTACGCAATACAAATCCAAGATGAACTCTTAGAGAGGATCAAGGAAGCCCAACAAGCCGTAGATTGTTTGAAACGGTTAAGAAATCAACCCGGAGTTAGTTTAAATCAACAAGGTATAATTACCTTTCAAGGGAAAATTGTCGTCCCTACACGACTCTTGAGAGATGAAGTGATGGAAATAGCCCACAAGAGTCAGTACTCGATTCACCCAGGAGCCACCAAAATGTACGCAGACATGAAGAATAATTTCTGGTGGAAAGGAATGAAGAGAGATGTTGGAAGATTCGTAAGCAAATGTATGGTGTGCCAGAAAGTAAAGATAGAGCATCAACGACCAGCGGGCACCCTACAGCCCTTGCATATTCCCGAATGGAAATGGCAAAGTATTTCTATGGACTTTGTAACCAGTCTACCCAGAACTCAAGCAGGCTACGATGCCATCTGGGTAGTGGTCGACAGATTGACCAAGTCAGCACACTTTATACCGGTGAAAAGAACGTACACGACAGAGAAGTTGGCTCAAATTTATGTGAAGGAGATTGTAAGACTGCACGGAGTACCAGAAAGTATAATCAGTGATCGGGATCCTAAGTTTACATCCCGATTCTGGTATTCATTACAGCAGGCGTTCGGAACTCAATTACGATTGAGTACGGCGTACCATCCGCAGACAGACGGACAGACTGAAAGAACAATACAGACACTGGAAGACATGTTAAGAGCTTGCGCTTTAGAAAGAGAAGGTTGTTGGGATCAGTATCTGCCTTTGGCAGAATTTTCTTACAACAACAGTCATCATGCAAGTATAGGAATGGCCCCGTATGAAGCTCTGTATGGAAGAAGGTGTCGAACACCTGTATGCTGGGAAGAAGTGGGCGATAAAGAAATGTTTGGGCCAGATATGGTGAACGAAACAACTAAGCAGATAAAGATGATTCGTGACAGGATGCAGAAGGCTCAGGACAGACAAAAGAGTTATTTTGATTTGAAGCACCGACCCCTAGACTTTGAAGTAGGGGAACATGTATTTGTTAAGCTCTCTCCTATTACAGGTATTGGAAGAGCACTCGGTGTAAGAAAGTTAAGTCCGCGTTATATCGGTCCTTATCAGATTCTGAAAAGGGTGGGGCCGGTAGCTTATCAGTAGGCATTACCTCCAAATTTGGAAAATCTTCACGATGTATTTCATGTTAGCCAATTGAAGAAATATGTAGCCGATCCCTCACATGTTGTATTACCGGATGAAGTGGAAGTACGACCTAATTTGAAGATCCCGGTGGTACCAATCAAGATTCTGGATAGAGAAGAGAAGCAGCTTCGCAGCAAGGTGATACCCATGGTAAAAGTGCAATGGCAAGGAAGGACTCCCGAAGAAGCAACTTGAGAGCGAGAAGATGAGATTAGACAAAAGTACCCCGAGTTATAGTAATTTTCGGGACGAAAATTTTATTAGTGGGGGAGGATATAACAACCCGAAATATTGTATCATGATTAATGAAGAATTATGATAATTAATAAACGAGACATTTCAGATGAAATAGTTTATGATTAAGTAAATTAGAAGTATGGGTCCAATGGACCAAAGACATAAGCATTAGGGATCCAATGAATTCATGGATCAAAGTATAACCCAACAAAGGAAGTTTTAATTCCATTTAATGTGGACAAGTCCAAGTGATACAAAGAAAGCTCTATATGATAAAGTAAAGTCCAATAAGGTAAATGAAACCCAAATCAAGTTAAAGCCCAAAGTAAGGCCATGACATAATAAACCTAAAGAAGTACTATATGACTAGGAATTAAATTAGAATTCTTTCCCTACAAGCAAGAAGCCCACGGTTTTACTAGAGAAAACAAGCTCTAAGAAGTCAATTTAAAGTGTCATAAAATCATGGAAAAATAGGCACAAATTAGGTCAGGTTAATAGGTTAAAGGTCCATAATCTTAAGGAATAAATCATGGTCCAGAATTAAAGGAAATCTTTTCCTTCCAAGCATTTAAAATCTGCGGCCTAGGTGTAGGAAATGAATTTGATTTTATTTGATTTTCAAGCCATTAAATGCAAATCGAATTTCCTTAAGTCAAGCCAGTCAAATTCCTTTAAACAAGGAAGTTAGGATTATGATGATTAGTAGTCAATCACTTTCCCTAAATCAAGCAAATTGATGACAATATGTCAATCAATCAAATAATTCTGTTTCTTAAATCAAGGAAGCAACCTTTATGACGATTAGTCACACCTCATCAATCCCTTAAATCAAGGGAGCAACTTTTAATGACGATTAGTCACACATCATCAATTCCTTAAATCAAGCAATCACTAAATTTCCTTAATCAAGGAAATTGACATCATGTTCTTGTCCCTAAATTAAGCAATCTAACCTATGACAACAAATCACCACCTTACTCTCATTTAATGTGATCGAAACCTACCAGCAATCAAGTAATGGCAAGGCTTCTAGGTTGCCTATTTGAACAAGCTTTAGTCTCTCCTTTTTCCCTCTATAGCCGCGGCACTACCAAAGGAAAGAACAAAGAGTTTAGTTCATTTTGTGAAGTCCATGAATGCTTCGAAATGGTGAGTGTGTTAGTGAGAAATACCTAATTGTTCCAAGATCAAATACAAGCCTGGATCTTAGTCCTTCTTCCTAATAATTCCACCAAAGAACCCTTCATCTCTAAGCAAGAAAATCCCTCTTCTCCTCTCTTTAAGCTTGCAGCCTTGTATGTTCAAGGAGGAAGGAAGTTCATTCAAGAAGATTCAAAGTAGTCAAAGGTCAAGAAGTGTTTCCGTAAGTCGTTGATCATCATCAAAAGTAAGCCTATGAACCTTCTTGGTTAGGAATGACATGTAAAAGCATGAAAGTGATATCCTAAGTATATGATCCCTAGAAGGCCGAACCATGTATGATAATTATAAGCATGAAGAGATGTTTAAATGATATGAAAGATGATGAAATGATGATGTTAGATTAGCATGTTTAGTAGCCTAGGTTCTAAATCAATTTTGCATGATCATAACCTTAGTTGGCCGAATATATAAGATGATGTTTTGAATGATGCTCTAGGATTTAAATATGATAAATTATCAATAATGTTAGAAGCATGTTTTAGAAGTAATCCCTTAGGTATTTTAGGGCAATAAGGCCGAATGGTATGTAGCTAAAAGAGGTTTTATTTGATTAATGTTGAAAGGATCTAACCATGTTAAGTTAATAATATAATTGAAAGCATGTTTTAAAAATTATATTCCTAGATGTTTATCTATGGTGGCCGAACCTATACATGCCTAGAATGAAATCTTTAATAATTCTATTAAGTGTTATGATGACCTAATAATGTCCTAAAACCTACACAAGTGGGTAAGTAAGCAAAACAACTCCTCTAGGTAATTAAACCTGCAAAGCCGAGACCTATACATGGATAAAACACAAATGTTGAATGTTATATAAGTTACTAAAAGATGATATGATGATGTTAGGGAGTCAAGGGAGCAAACAGGCAAGTAAAGAGATCAAAAGTTGAAAGTATACAAGTAAAGAACGACAAGTACTGTAAGTGTTTACAGTTGTTGAAGTAATCTCTCTATGTATGCCACCATTATGAAACTATGATAAGTTATGGTCTGACTGCAATATGTTTATAGTGCTTTACATTATGTGATTATGATATTTTTGAAACTTAAAACCATGCTATTAAATGTTGGCCTGTGCACTGATACTCCAGTTGCAACCTGACGAGGACTCTGGGTATCTCCGTAAGTCCGTAAAAGCCGGCAGGAATATGATGATGATGATGACGGCATGATATTTTTATATGATGATGTTAAATGTTCCATTTTGTATTGTTATTATAAACTGTTGCAGGAGTAAGCGTCATAGTTGGAGAATGCTCCAGCTGTGAACCTTACTGAGATTTTCCCCAAAATCTCACCCCCCTTGACCACCCATTTCAGGAAAAGATGAAAGAAAGTAATAAGAAAGTTATGTGGGAAAGAAAGGGTAAGAGACTGGTACGTAAAGAAGAAGAAACTCCACCTACCTGGGAAGAGAAACTAAAGGATCTAACAGATAGAGGCCTATGGACTGAGGCTATGAAATTATTAATAGAAGCTTTTCCACATTATGATTTCGATGAAGCACTAAGTACACAATGGCTAGAGGAACCACAACCACATTATGACTGGGCTTATGATGCGGCATAAATTATGTTTTTATTTATGATTAGTTAATCTTTTTTGGGATTACATTAAATAATGTTTAGTGTTATTTATTTTGTATTGACGTTTTAACGCTTTTAATTTTATATGGAATAAGTATGGTTATGTGTTTCCATTCCGCACTCTGATATTTGCATTCGTAAAGTTTAAATTTAGACTTCCGCGCGTTGAATGCATGATGAAGGTGCACCCTATATGTATTTACATTTGGGGTGTTACATCTCCCATGGTTGAGACGACCCCATTGCAAAACCCAACTGGAACTCCTCATGAGCCCTATCCAGCAGAAGTCCCACGTTTGGATCATCCTGGTACCGCTCCCAGAGTCGGTTCCACGGCAAAACCCGACCGAAATCCCCAAAGGATATCTCCAGCGAAAGTCCAAACCAACACACATTTACTGGCCAGATTTCACAAACAATGCACACAACAGTAATGATGCATGAATATACATTTTCCACACCACATCATACAACACAACATCCAACCATAACCTTCCACTAGGTGTGGTGGAGCACATAAGGGACTAAACCCCAGTTCCAAGGGTTTACCTCAACTCCAAGCACAAGGCTCCAACGTACGCTCCAAGCTCAATCTTCCACTATCGCGTCTGAGAGAGGTAACCTATAATGATCAACAAAATGATCATCAGCACATACAACAATGCATTCAATTTCAAGAATCATACAAATTCACAATTATTTAACCACACAACCTACTAGCCCAATGGCATTACATCATTAATTCACCTATCTCAATCAATTTAATCAACAACCATTCATTCACTAACACCTCAATCATTGATTAAAACCGTCATTTCACATCAATTTTCCTTAAATCCCCTATATGGTTTGAATTTCCCAAGTGAACACCCCACAAGGTTTTCAATTCAATTCAACCCTTATGCTCATCACATAATCCTGTTATTAATCAACACCAACGCTCCATAATTCAATTATCCAATTACTTCACATACCAACTTCATAAAGTCTTGAAAATCCACTCAAAATTTGCCTAAAGTTAAAATTCCCATATCACCATAATTTTACTTCATCCATCATCATCATTTAACAATTCAACACTCATATAATCATATTCTACAACATCTCACTACACAATTTTTACACAACTCATTTCTCCACTTTCATGACACTTACTTTTTTCTAAGTTAAAACTCAACATTTTCACCTAAATTTTCATAGCATTTCTAACTCAAGCAAGTCATTCTAAGACATTCTTAGTAATGCAATTTTTCCATTTGAACCTCCTATCATCACCAATCAACAATTTCAAGAATAGGGTTTATATATTTTGATCTATGAAATCAACCATAAAACTATGTAAATATACTCACAAACGGCTCTAGACACTCTACCAAGGCTTCACCAAGCAACTAGAGGCCCATTGCCTCCATGAACATCCTTTTTCCCCAATTTTCAGATTTTGCCCTAAGCCACAACCCCTCCAACAAGCGATTTCAAGGCTAGAGAGTATCACCAATGGCTTTAGAATAGGTTTTCCAATGAATTTCACTATAAATTTCAAAGGATTTGGCCAAGGGAAGTGATGGTTTGAATGGAAAGCTTGAAAGCCTTCAATGGGGAAAAAGAACGCACGCAAGGAAGGAGAAAGAAGAGAGAGGGATCGTGAGGTTTGTGAGAAAAATGAGGACTTAAGTGGATTTTAGGGTAGGCGGGTCCCACACGCGTTTTAACTTTAATTCAAACATCAATTTCAACTATAATTTCACACTCCACATATTTTTCCGGTTCAAGGCATATTTTTGTTTCCTAACAATGTTGATAAAATTTCACGCTTAACAGTACACTCATACCGCAATATTCTTACAACGAAAAAATCACTATTCATCAAAATTTTCAAAACTTGCCTATCCACTCGATTTTTCGTTCTGAATCCATTACCATTTTTCTCTTCTTATGTATTTTGGTTCTAATTTCCGAATTTTCACTAATCCTACCCTTTTAATCGACATTATCATATAAAAATATATTTCTAGAAGTACGAGGTGTTATATATCGCATACTAACCCTTATGGGCCTCAACCATTACCTCCTCTGCTAACTCTTTGGGCACAACAATCCTGCCCTGATACATTAATAATCCATGTTCATTCAAAGACATCCCACTCTGCGCTTTCAAATACTTGATACTGTAGTTCCGTATATGAGTTTCTCTAATTTTCTTGTGTAACTCATTTTCAACCTGTAACCACTCAACTTCACCCCATGCTACCTGCAAAGAAATCCGTTAATTTCAAATCTCAAAATTGCTCAATCACTTCATTATCCCACATCATCAGTTGAGACACGCTGACAGACTTCCTACTCAAGGAATCTGCTACCACATTAGCTTTACCCGGATGGTATTTCAGTTCAAAATCATAATCTTTTAAGAATTCCACCCATCTCCGTTGTCTCATATTCAACTCTTTCTGATCAAACAAATATTTCAAACTTTTGTGATCACTGAACACAGCAAATTTCATTCCATACAGAAAATGCTTCCAGATTTTTAAGGCAAACAATATAGCAGCAAGTTCCATGTCGTGCGTCGGATAATTTTCCTCATAAGGCTTCAACTGCCTAGAAGCATAAGCAACCACTCTCCATTCTTGCATCAACACACTCCCCAAACCTTTCTTGGATGCATCATAGGACAATACAAACTCACCTTCTGGATCGGGAAGAGTCAACACATGAGCAGTAGTCAATTTCTTTTTAAGAGCCAGAAAACATTTTTCACATTCCTGCGTCCACACAAAAGGAGTATCCTTTCATGTCAATCGGATGAACAGCAATACCATCGTGGAAAACCCCTATATAAATCTACGATAATAACCAGCAAGACCCAGAAAGCTCCTGATCTCAGTTACAGTCTTCGGTCGTTCCCAATCAATTACTGCATCAATTTTGTTTGGATCTACTGCAACACCCCTAGCAGAAATAACATGACCCAGAATTTGCACCTCAGATAACCAAAATTCACACTTAGATGGCTTCGCATACAACTTTTTATCTTTTAATATCTGCAACACAGTCCTCATGCTTCGTATGCTTCTCTTCGCTTTTCAAATAAATTAAAATGTCATCAATGAACACAATTACAAACTGGTCCAAATACGGTTTAAAAATGCGATTCATATAGTCCATGCACACCGCAGGGGCATTAGTAAGCCCAAAAGGAATCACCTGATACTCGTAGTGTCCGTATCTAGAACGGAATGCCATTTTGGGTACATCCTCCGGCTTAATCCGGTTCTTGTGGTATCCGGACCGGAGATCAATCTTGAAAAATACACAGGCACCCCTCAATTGATCCAGCAAATCATCAATACGCGGCAATAGGTACCTGTTCTTAACCGTGACCTTATTCAAGTGCCGGTAGTCAGTACACAATCTCATGCTTCCATCCTTCTTTTTCACAAATATAACCGGTGCTCCCCACGGAGACACACTCGGTCTGATAAAATCCTTTGCAGTTAGCTCCTCAATATGTTTCTTCAACTCAGCCAACTCCAGTGGCGACATCCGGTATGGAGCCAAAGATATAGGCCCCACACCAAGCAATAATTCAATAGAGAACTCAATCTCTCTCTCAGGTGGGAATTCAAGTATCTCATCAGGAAATACATCCACAAATTAATTAACCACCGGAATACTAGAAATCTCTATCTCCTTATCGCCCACCAATCCACCCAAGAAAATATAACCCAGATCACCAGCCTTCAAGGCTTTAATTGTTTGACAGACAGACAGAAAAGGAGACGGACAAACTGAGGGCTTCTCGTGAGATAATATCAACCTCTTGCCACAACAATCAATCATTGTGCAGTTTTGAGACAACCAATCCATACCCAAAATCAAATTAACAGAGGCTAGTGGCAAGATAATCAAATCAATAGTGTAACCCCTGCCATCGTAGATAAACCCAACCTCTTTACAAATAAAGGAGGAATCACTAACCTCTCCTATAACAGTAGTAATACGCATAGGGGAAATCATCCGTGTTACTCTTACCCCAACCCCTTAGCAACATATTTCGCCAGGAACAAATGCGTCACTCCCGAATCAAATAAAACACACAAATCAATATTAGAGATAAAAATTATACCTTTGACCAGATTAGGTGTCTTCTCCGTCTGCTGCGCATTAGTAGTATATACGCGTCCAACCGTAGGAGCAAATGGCAAGGTCTGCAGATTTGTAACCTGTCCAGTATTACTATAACATTCTCTGGCAAAATGCCCAACCTTACCGCACTTGAAACAAGAATTCGGGGCTGCAGTACAAGGACCTCGATGATACCTCTTGCATTTGTCACAATGAGGAGTAGAATTTCTATCATTAAACCGCTCCTCTGACCACTACCCCTCTTGAATTGACCAAGAGGCTGCCTCACCTGCAACCCCCTACCTCTATTATTATTCTGATGATAGCCACCTCTGTTATTACTACCAGAAGCACGAGATGTCCTATTTTCCTGCTCCCTCGAAGAACTAGAATTTGGATACCTGCCATAAACAGTTTCAACCCTCTTACATTGGGTCACAAAATCAGCAAAATTCCTTACAGCAGTATTAGACATTCTCTTTGCTATCTTCTCATTTAATCCCCTCTGGAATTTAGCAGATAAAGACTCAGGAGTCGGCAGCATACCCTTATAGTTTCCAAACTTAACCAACTCATTAAATTTCGCCACATAGACATCAACAGTCATGGTACTCTGTACCAATTTATCAAATTCACCCTGCTTGGCTTCCCGAACATCCCTGAGAAAATACTCTTCATGAAATAGTCTTTCAAATAAAGCCCAAGTTAATTCTTCCCCTTGAATAGTAAACGGGCGAGATGCATTGTACCACCAATCGTAGGCATCCCCCTCAAGCATATAAACAGAATAAAGTAGTCTTTGGAGATCTTGGCATCTCATAACCTGAAATATTTTCTCCATCCTCATCAGCCAGGTAATCACTACCTTCGGGTCCCTTGACCCCTGAAATGCTGGCGGCTTGTGTTTTCTAAAAGATATCAACCTCTGCTCATCAGTACCAGCATATACCTGCCCAGCAACCCCAGAGAACTGAGCTACAACAGTAGGATCCACATAAGGCTCTGGGATATAAGTAGGATCAATAGTGTGGTGACTAGCCTCACCAGAATGACGACTAGCCCCACTCCTCTCCTGATGAGGTGTAACAGATGGTGTACGGGTAAGAGTCACCGTAGCCGTATGTGGAGGAGAATCATTCCTCCTGTGTCGAGTTCTATCTCCCCTCATCTCATTCATGAAGACATGCATCATATCCTGATTATTTTTCATCAGGTTCTCGGTCATGGTTCTATTGGCAGCAGTCTCCTCCTGCAGAGCATTCAGAACTGCAGTAATAGGATCTGGTGCCAAAGGACCTGCACCTCGAGTTCCACGGCAACCTCGAGTTCCACGGCGACCTCGAGCCCTACTCATGATATCTGTACATGTAACACAAATGAATGAGCTGATCAGACCCACACTGATGAATCACATATACATTAATCATAAATATTTCACAGATAGCTATGCAACGCAAAATACAATTCTACATTATCAGAGTTCCCTAACCAAAACTGCTCTGATACCATAAAATGTAACAGCCCACCCCAGTATTGTTAACATTAACTATGATATTAAGCGCAGTTACAATCACAGCAATTCATTTTATAAAAATGCGAGTAAACTTTTTCCGTTTATTACACGAACATTTTAAAACAATAATAAAGCGTAATAATCAAAAGTTGTGAGTGTAACTGTAATACTCTTTGCGGAAGAATTATTTTAATACTCTTATATATCATCTATTACCACTCTTAAGACACTAAGGGGTTCCCATACACCCATTTAGTCTAAATCTCATTCTATCCATGTTTCATACTAAATGCCTTCAACTTTTTATTTACCCGAAGGATTTTATACCTCTCCAATGTTCCTCACTTCTTAATATGTTATAGATTTATTCGTTAGCTTCGCGTGGGTTCAAACCGCGCTCCATTTGGAGTGCTATAGCCCAAGGTATGAATTTTCTAAGAAAAGGGATACTAATTCCACAAGACCCCCGCGCTGACAGCGCCACTATCGCGCCAGAGACAGAGAGGACAGCGCTCACATAATCAGAATGGCGCCTATAGCGCCTTGATCACTGCCTCCTACTGATGGGTGGCGCTAATAGCATGATAATTTACAAATCCTCCAAATGACATATTACAAATTACAAACCATAACCTTCAAATAAAAAAATGATAATAAGGACTAAACATAGACAAAATACATCATGAACAAAATGACAACAACAATCCTAATCATATGCATTGTTCATGACCTAAGTCTAGCCTAGGCCCAATGGCCAACAAAATGCAAAATAGGTAGTCCTACGTCCAAATCATCCTACGGGTTTCTTGCCCGCCGCTCCAACACCACTGCTACCACCTGAAATAAAGTCCACAAAGCGGGGTGAGATATACAAATATATCTAGAAACCCAGAGGTTCTAGAGAATACTCCGCCCAATGGCTCACTTCGATGCATATAAATAACATAACATAACATCTGAAAATGGGATAAAGCAAGGGATTTAGTGAAATAGGGGATCATAGGGATACAAAATACGACGAAACTTGAATGGTCGATGCCAAAACCACACAACGTCCAGCCTATTGGCTCGACATATAAGGCTACCTACGGGTTTCAAACCAAGGTGTGTTCCCATAACATCAACCAAGGCACCCTTCATCCATATCCACCCGAGACTTCCTAGTATGCTCCTATCTAGATCACACACCACGACCCCAGGTCAAATAGAACTCCCTCGCGGAGACCTACCCAGTGGAAGTCTGTAACGCTCGAAGGCAAACAGTCTACTAACCAGAGACACGGTACATCCTATGTACCACCACATGTAACAGACCGTTGTACACCGGTATTGTTAACATTAATTATGATATTAAGCGCAGTTACAATCACATCAATTCATTTATAAAAATGCGAGTAAACTTTTTCCGTTATTACGCGAGTATTTAAAACAATAAAAAGCGTAATAATTAAAAGCTATGGCCGTAACTGTAAAATCTTTGCGGAATACTTATTAAACTACTTTTGTAACTTATTTTACTTATTACAAGTCACTAAGAGGTTCCCATAAACCCACTTAGCATATTTCTCACTTTTACGGTTTCTACCTATCCGAATATGGTTCGGTCATTAATTTTTCGCGGATAAACCGCAATCTAAAAGCCTCCTGTAACATCCCGCATAATTAGGGACTTCTATAAATTATAATTAAGAAGGTGTAGCAAACTTGAAATTCGAATAAAACATAGGTTTAGAGTGGAATTTATTTAAGCCAGGAAATTTATTTGATTTGCATGTACGCGTGAGTGGATATATACATATATACTTTGAGAAATCAAGGCTCTAGTTAAAAGAATAGGATTAATTTAATATAGCCTAGGAAAATTCTAGATAATGCTTAGAAGGACTATGAAATGATAATTAATAAATGTCAGTGAGCAATGCTCATTAAGAGATGATAGTGGGACCCTTTAGTAACCTCTAACCTATCTTAAAGAAAATCTTGATTACTTGTGTAAGTATCCAAAGAAAAATCAAATCAGCCCTTGTACCATCCTATACGCCTAGTAGAAGGCTGGGAAATCAGCATGTATCTGTTTGATTAGATGAAAATAATCACCTTGCATGTAATTCCATTGGTCAATGGCATGTAATCTTATTGATCTATGACAACCCTCATTTATCTTATATATATCTTGTTTCCCCTCCATGTGCGCAAAGGGTAAGAAATAATTCTGATCTCCAGGCATTAGAAGCCAATGCATGTCCTTGAGGTGTCAAGCTCAATCTTTCCAATCTCTTACATGAAGGCCACCTTTCGCCCATGGCATTGCATGAATGCCACTTGTCTCATCTTTGGACACTTGGATGATTTCTCCTACATGTTTCGGCCAACTCCCTCTTGACCAAGGGATTTCATTCTATTAGTCTAAAAGTCTGATCCTCATTTAGTTTCCTCTATGCGTATGAGACATCACCAAAGCCAAACCATCCACACATTCTGAACATAGCTAGCTAATTCCCCATTAAACCATAAGTATAGAAAACCAACTATTGAGACATACTTCCTTTCTTCTCACTAGTCGGCCATGTACCAAGGAGTCAAGAGGTATAGTGTCATATCCACTTCCTTGTTCACCTCCTTCTCTCAACGGTTAATAAAGATCTTCCACTGCATGCAGTTACTTTGAGCCACTCTCCATTCCTTCCCTTGTTTCGGCCGAGACCCCTCAAAGAGGTGTGGTATCCCGTCACTGCTTCTTGTTTCTTTTGCGGATCAGTTCCGAGTCAAAGTTCCATTGAATGTACTTGCTTCAGCTGTGAACGAATCAGCTTTTCCCTTGCGTGCCGTTGGAACCGTCCTCCTGAAGCATCGGAAAGGTGCAGGATTGTCTACTGTTCGAGTGGGGATTCGTTATGCACATATGAGTAGGTAAACAATTTCAAACTCTCCTTCCTTTTTCCCTCACTGTTTTGGCCGTGGCATACATATTGAGAAGAGAAAATTTTGTTTTATCATTCCTACACTTTCTGTCCGGTTAGCATAGGTTTCATAGGAGGATAAATTTCCCAACTTCCCTCATCTGTTTCTGTTGTATGAGTGTCCTAGGAAATCAAACTCTGTTATCACTACCTCTTTGTTTCTGCTCACTGTACAACTTTGATATTAAGGCATACAAGTCTAAAAAAAAAATGAATTATGAACTTGTAAGAGAGCATTTTCGTGCCTTAGGACCGTTTCTTTGGACCAGAATGGTAATATAGACTTGCATGTGATAAATCTGTATGGACCGTAGGTTTAAAGGCCTCCTTCTCACACCCTAGCCTTGAAGAGAAAAATATGTAATTGAAAATGTTTAAGTCACTAGTTAATAACATCAAAAACCGAATATGAATGCTAATGGAACTTTAGATTCTTCGTTGATTATAATGGAATAAATTCTGTTTTGGGGAACCTTGATATGTACTAAGTCCTATATAGATTAAATAAACAGCATGATATATAGGCTTTCTTTTGCGCACCATAGGAGTGGGAAGTAGAAATTGTATGATTGAAACCTTGAGAATTTTTTGTATGTAAAACCGATGCTGTTTGGGATTGGAAATCTTAGAATTATTCGCTGTTACGCGTCTGAAAAAAATTATTATGGAATCCGAATATGGTTAGGAACAGCATCCTAAAAACCGATTAGGAATTTAAGGAAAAATGGGCTAAAAACATATGCTGTATGTAGGAAATTTGTGACGTACGATTCTGACTTGAAACCTTGTTGCTTAGGTGCGCATAACTCGTGAATAGGGATTACTTCGCTGCTGTTTGATAAATTGTTGTGGCACGCAAGGTATGTGTAGGCGGTATTACTCAATGTGACTATTGGCTAGTGTATGGAATTGTGATGTGTTGCTCACATTTGTTCTATGTATGTTATGATGATGATGAGCCAATGGTAAGAATATGAAAGAATGATATGATATATGCATGCATTTTACATCATAATGCATTTTTCTGTTGGGTGCGATTGCATAACATGGCATGTATACTTGATTCGTGACATATTGAATATATATATTTGTATTGAGGACATGTGACTGAGCATGCATCATATAGGCATGCCTGGTACCAGGAGAGGGGACACTTGGCTTCAGTCCGCATAGGTTCCACAGTGGGATTCACCTTCATGGGAGCCATTAGGAATACCCACTGTGATGCTACGCGCACGACGGTGCTATGAGCGTAAAGGAAAAAGGGCGTTATATAAGCGTTATGATATATGATGAAAAGGATTAAATGTTTGAAGTGACTATTTATGATTTTGTGCCTAGTTAATACTGTTGCATTTGGTTTTGTTGCCACACTACTGGGTTTATTCTCACCCCTTTGGGGCTGCAATTTTTAAATTGCAGGAGGACGTAAAAGCATTTGAGGACTTGAATGTTGAACTCTGTTATATTTTTGCTGCTGTCTGGATTTATTCACTGTTGACTGTTTTAAGCTTGGGATGATTGTATTATGTGGTACTTGATGATTTTTGGATGACTGTAAAACTATGACTTATTTCTGCTTTAAGTCTTTTTATGAACAGCGGCTGCTTTAAGAAATCTGAAATGTTTTGCGAAAAGGGACTTTCTTAACGTTTATCAAATGCTGAATTTTTAACGATTTACGGACAACTTACGAGTTATGTTTCGAGGGGCAAATGAACTCCGATTTACTATTATTTTATATGCACGCGAAGCCCCAAGTGTCTACTTTCAGATTCTGGAACACGTACAAAAATATTTTGAAAACTCGATTTGATATTGATTTTGTACACGAACTGTTTTTGGGAAAATTCCAACTTTGCAAACAGCAAGGTTTTTACAAAGTTTTATCAAGAAAATCTTATTAGCTTTCCACTTTCATCACTCAAAGGTATTTTAAAAGAAAAAGTTCGCTACAGAATTCCGCAATTCTAATAACGATTAGCAAACGACTCTCTTGGATGCATACAAGGGAGGGTGTTACACCTCCGATCTTTTGATATGTTATTCTACACTCAATTAAATTTCTAGGAAGCTATCACACGAGTTATTTAGAGCTCGTTTGCTCCAGATATCGCCGTCTGAAGTTGAACAAACAAAATTGCCAACCAACCTCAAAACAGCTCCAACATCCCTCACTCCACGAATTACTCCAGAAAATCCACTCAACCAATTGCTTTCAAATTTTTATACAACAAACTAGACACCTCAATATTCAATTTGAAATATCATACACTTAATTTGACTAAGAAATGAATTGGGAATTATTTTCCCAAAACCGGTCCAGAACTGCCACAAGTGTAGTGAGCAAATGGGCAGTCTGCACTCTTTTCCTTCTCCAGGCTGACGTTCAACCCAGAATTCAATCACATTTTACCACAAGATAGAGTACATCTCAAGCTTCAAAATGACATATGGAACGTCCCTATCGGACCTCTGTGGAGGGAGATATGCTCTCCCGGAGTTTGCTTAAATTATGCCTAAAATGTATTCTAGGACCTCAAATGTACCTAATAATCATTGGGTGGCACACACAAGGACCAACAATGCCTTGGGGCACTTACAACCCATAACAGTTTATTTTACTTATATAATACGTATCACATTGCTTACCTTATTAATACTCAATACGTTTCAATCATCAAAGTCCATTTGCATGCATTTACTAATCATACAAATAATCACAATCCTAAAATAGGCCTATTGCCCTTTCATCATATTACATATGCTTCAATTACACAAGATCCAAATTACAATACTTACAATTATCCAAATTACAACATAATTCATAAATCTCCAAATGCTATAAACTACATGTACCTAGACTTAGGCAAAAATACCATGAACAAATATGACATAAAACTCATCCTAACAACATATACAATGTTCATGCCCTAAGTCTAGCCTAAGCTCAATGGCCATCAAAATGAAAAATATATAAAGTCCTCCAACAACTCATCCTACGAGCTTCTTGCCTGCCGCTCCTGTGCCACTGCTACCTCCTGAAATAATGCCCCCAAGACGGGGTGAGATATACGAATATATCTCAGTAACCCACAGGTTCTGGAGAAAACTCTGCCCAATGGCTCACTTCGATGCATATAAATAATATAAAACAACATCTTGAAAAATGGGATATAACAAGGGATTTAGAGAAACTGGGAATCATAGGGATACAAAATACGACGAAGCTGGAATGGTAGCTACCAATACCACGCAACGTCTTGCCTAATGGCTCGGCATATAAGCCTACGGGTCTAATCAAGGCGTGTTCCTAGAACATCCAACCAAGGCACCCCTCCCATCCATATACACCCGAGACTTCCTAGTGTGCTCCTATCCGGATCACACACCACAACCCTAGGTCAACTGGAACTCCCTCTCGGAGACCTATCCAGTGGAAGTCCGAAACGCCCGAAGGCAAACTGTATACTGGCCAGAGACTCGGTATCTATGTACCAACATACATACTAAATGCATGATCATGCTGTTCTACATTACTTACATACATTTCCTACCATCACCCTTAACGGGCATGGTGGAACATACAAGGGGATCAAGCCCCAGTACCAAGAGGTTACCTTAATAAGCCTCTCCACTTAGCTCCAAAGCAGTATATTCTCTGAGTTCGTTACTCAACAGAAATGCCTACACATAGGACATTCCTAATTACTTAAAACTCATACGAACACATGCAAGTTACCAATTATACAAGCATTGTTCCAATCACTTACTTCAATCCCAGTTGGTCCAGGACCGAGGGCAATCCACCGACTCACGGTTCGGGGTTCAAATCAACGTATGACAACCTACAACAACCATGTACGAATCATCAGTACACGACAATTCTATCAGAATACGAAAAACGTCAAAAACCTCCCCTACACTATGTAGGTTCGGCCCTAGTAGGCTTATTTTCAAATTTATTTTTCTAAATTTTTTTTCTCATTTTATTAGGCATCCTTAGGTTACCAAAAGGCCAATTCAAGTGCCACTTTTCATTTTACGTCTTTTAAACGTCGTTTTGCCTAATATTTCGCTCTAGGTCCAATGAACCACTCAACACCCTCAACTATTTTTCCATTGGTTCTCTAACCTTCCAACCACCACACAACCCATCTAATTACCATTTAATTACAAAACTCATCATCCAAATAGTTCTTCAATATAAATCCCTCACTTTCCCTTAAATGGCCGAATTGAACCAAGGCAATTCCCAAGATATTTTCAATCCAATTTCATTATTCCACATCTTATACAATCCTATTATATCATCATACAACTACACAACAACTCCCAACACACTTCTAACAACAATCCAAAAACACAAAGTCATGACATTTCTCCAAATTTTCCTAAGTTAAATCACATTTTTCATCAATAATTTTTATTGCATTTATAGCTCTAACACATCATTCTAATACATTATCATCTAATACACATTTTCCATTTGAGCTTTCTAATAACACAAATCAACAAAACCATGTCTAGGGTTCATGAATCATGATCTACCAAATTAACCGACAAAAGGTGTTGAATCTTACCCACGATTAAGTCACAAGACTCCTCCAATTGATCCTCAAGCAATAACTTAAGCAAACAACCATAAAACTCCAACTTTCTCCAAAAATTTGTGGCTGTCCAGGTCATTTTTCTCACAAATGAGAGGGCTTCAGGCTAATGGATACCACCAATGAGTTTGGAAGGTTGTTTCCAACAAATTTCAACACAAAATTCGCTTGATTTGGCTAAGTATTAATGAATTTGGAAGGAAATGAAATTTGAAACCCAATAGGTTCAAGGAGGAGGCTGATGCGGTTTTCTTGGAGAGAGAAAGGGAGATGAGAGTGATAATGAATAGTGACAAGCTTATGTGTTTAAGTGACTTTAAGTGGGGTGGGTCCCACCGCCACCTCACGCGATTTAAAACTAATCCGAATTTTCCTTCGTTTCCACTAAACCTTCGTAAATTCACAACATATTTAGAAACTCTAATTTTTAATATTAACCATTGTCCTTTAATTATACTCGATCAGATGAATCCGTAGTTTTTTGGTCGTTCGGAAAAAAATGTTGTTTTAAGCTGTTGCGCGCGCCGTAGGCACGCTTCCCCAAACTTACTTATTTCCATCCATTTTCATCAGAAATCATATTTTCTAGTTCTATAAACCATTTATAACTTGTATTCAAAAGCTAGAGCTCAAAACTTAATCGACACGTTTTACGGTGCAATCATACCGCGATATTTTTACCCGGTAAAAACACTATTCACTATTTACAACAAAAAAAAAACACTATTCACTGAATTTTCTGAAACTTGCCTATCCACTCAATTTTTCGTTCTGAATCCATTTCCAGGGTTATTTTTATCATCTGAGACCTTCTACTCAATATTTATCTTCCTAGGGTTGCATGTTGGCTAATTACCATTTTTCCCTTTCTTTGTATTTTGGCCTTTTTTTCAGGATTTTCACTAATCCTTCCCTTTAATTCTCATTTAATATTTTAATATTTGATTTAGAATTGCGAGGTGTTGTACCACACATACAATATGCATGAACATGTTATTGTATGTGTGGAACACACAAGGGGATCAAACCCCAGTACCAAGAGGTTACCTGTATAATCCTCTCCCACAACGCCAATGTAATATATTTCCCGAGCTAGGTACACAAACAGAAATGCCTACACAGAGGACATTTCCAATTATTTTTTCCATTCACCAACACATGCAAACCATCAAGTACATATGCATGGTTCCAAAAGACTTACCTCAATCCCTTTTGGTCCGGGACCCAAGGCAACCAACCGAGCTCACGGTTCAAGGTTCAAATCCGCAGGAGGCAACCTACATTGATCATATACGGATCATTAATACACGGTGAATCCACCAAAGTCACAAAATGACAATTTTTCCTCCCCCCACAAGTGAGGTTTGGCCATTCATGTGTTAAAACACAATTTATTTTTCTATATTTTCTTTTCATTTTTCTTAAGCCTCCTAAGGCTACCCCAATGCCATTTTAGGTGCCAAATTGCACCCTACATCATCACAACCTCATTTTGTCAGTAATCCCACTCTAGGTCCCATGACCAATTCCATACAATCAACCACTTTTTCTTTTGGTTTCCGAAACATCAATTCATTATGCAACCCCTCTAATTACCGTTTAACATCACAACATACCAATCATAAAATTCCACAACATCAAATCCCCATTTCCCCCCTCTTTGGCCGAAATCTTCCTAAGCCTATACCAAGGATTATTCCATTCATTCAACTATGTAATACATCCTAGCATCCTACCGTTAACTCATATAAACATCCAATAATTTAATTACACAATCCTAACAACAATCCTAACAACAATCCCAAACACAAAGTCATGGCATTTCACCCAAATTTTTCCCAAGTTATCATCAATTTTCACAATAAATTTTATGACATACAACACTCCAAAACATCATTCTAAGGTATATTTATCTAATACACATTTTCTATTTGAGCTCTCTAACTACATCAATCACAAAAAAATCCTTTAGGGTTCATGAAATTGCATCAACAAATCCAACCTATAACATGTGATAAAACTTACTCAAAAGGTTGGTCTAGGGCTCCTCCACAACATACTAAACCATTGGAGTATCAAAAAACTCCATGAGTGCAAATCTTCACACCTAGGTCGCGGGTTTGGGTGAGAGATTTCTCAAAATCTAGTGGGTTTCATGGCTCAAGGCTACCACCAATGTGTTTGGGAGTTGATTTCCAACAAATTTCAAGACAAACTTTGCTTGATTTGGTTGAGTTTTGAGTGAGTTAGAGGAGAAAGAAAATTGAAATGCAAATGGCCAAGGGGAGGGGGTTTGACGCGGGTTTGGAGAGAGAAAGGGAGAGGGAACATGAACATGAATAGTAAATGGCCATGTGTCTTAAGTGATTTAAGTGAGGTGGGCCCCACCGCCACCTCACGCGATTTAAAACTAATTCAAATTTCCTTCTGATTCCACTAAACGTCCATAATTTCATAGACTATTTAGAAACTCTAATTTTTAACATTAACTGTTGTCCTTTAATTACCCTTGATCAGATGAGTCCAGAGTTTTTCGGTCGATCGGAGAAATTACAATTTTAAGCTGTTACGCGCGTTGTAGGCACACTTCCCCAAACTCACTAATTTCCATTAATTTTCATCAAAAATCATATTTCCTGGTCCTATATATCATTTATAACTTGTATTCAAAATCTAGAGCTCAAAATTCAATCGGCACGCTTTACGGTGCAACTGTACTGCAGTATTTTTACCCGGTAAAAACATTATTCACAGAATTTTCTGAAACTTTCGTAAACACTCAATTTTTTTGTTCTGAATCAATTTCCATGGTTATTTTTATCATTTGGGACCTCCTACTCAATTTTACCTTTCTAGGATTGCGTGTTTGGCTAATTATCGTTTTACCCTTCCTTTGTATTTTGACCTAATTTTCAGGATTTTCACTAATCCTTCCCTTTAATCCATGTTTAATATATTAATATATAATTTAGAAAAGTGAGGTGTTATAATATCAAAGTGGCAAGATCATTGAACCAAGAGCAACAAGGAATGACTAAAAGAGCAACACCAAGGTCAAAGACAACAAAGCATGGACATTAATCCGATAAGAATAGCTCAAGTTATGCGCAAAATACGAAATAATGTTATTGCTGTCGTATTTCCAACCTTTCCAACAGGTTCGGAATCGATTCCTTATGAGCAGAAATCGATTCTCACTCTCTTGAAAAGTTGGGAATCGATTCCCACTCATTGGGAATTGATTCCCCCTGCGACATAAAGCCTATAATGGCTATAAACGACTAGTTTAGAGAAAAATCACTATAAATACATTCCTTATGACCCTAAAATGCATTGATCACTATTCCTACACATCTTAAAGATGATTTGAGAGCTTCTACATTATTATTCGCTTATTCTTTCATATCTTTCAAAGATAAGACATATTTGAGCTCATATCTTGGAAATCCATATACTCGTAGTGCTTCAAGTTGTATATCCACACTTTGAGAGTGTATATTCATTTCCAAATATTGAAGGAGGATTTTGCGAAAATCTTATAATACTCAATTCACCCCCCTTGAGTATGAAATCCACATTGCTAACAAGTGGTATCAGAGCTTAGTGCTCAGTTAGAGGTTTAACCGCCTATAATTAAAGATCCTTGTTGGGGCTGCCAATATAATTTATTTTTAAAACAAAAAAATGCAAGGATTTGATCCACCATTCTTTGATGGTGACGATTTTGAGTATTGGGTGAAAAGAATGGAGGTTTATATTCAATCAATTCATCTTTACATTTGGCATGTTGTTGATGTTGGGTGGTTTTCTAATGGTGGAAAATTATAAGTTCTGATAGGGGATGTTCCTCTGTTCTTGCAGAACACAGATTTGTTCCCTTAGTTCCAACCCAAGTGCGCAAGTGCATGCATCAAGTAATAAAGGGAGTATTAATGCCCAAATTATCGTTCCCAGGAGGATAAAATCCTAATTATTGTCTTACACTGTCTTAAAAAGAATGAAAATGAGAAGAAAAGTTAGTAAATGAACTGTATGGTCAAACGTTCCCTACTGTCTTGACAACGTTCCTCATGAACAGTAGGTTCAATCTGCTGGCAAACAATTACTCGTTGCGTTATGTATGTAATCCTTCCTGTTTAGAAGAAGATGAGATAATAATCATTGGAGTTGATAGTTATAATTATATAAAGTAAAAAAAACTACTAAAGTAGAAATAACTATAATCAAGAGACAACATGGTGATGTTTTATAACAGTTAAACAGAAGGAACGGATTCACTTATTCACTCTTAAATAGCTGTTTTCCCTGCTCAAGACTTAGCACTTCTTGGCTTTGTCCCAGTTTCTTGTTTGCCAACTCTGATTCCTCAGCTCATGGACTAGATGGCTCACAAGTTTCCATATTCCTACTGCTCCCTTGACTCCAACAGGTACTTAGTACAGAACCTTAAAATGGATGAGTTGGCCCCTTATTCCTAAGGTGACCAGTAGTGTTTTTGCCATAACACTACCTTCCCCCAATGGATAAGCTGTCTGAAATCCCTTCCTTATGAAGTTCCTTTCTCAGTATGTGCCCAATTTCCATTGATACACAATGAATATAGCTCACTTAGCCAAAGAAATACAAAAAGCTTCAGTCAAGAGTTTTGAAAACAGTTCTTTAAGAGTTTCACAGATTACCCGTTCCACAGATAGTTCAGCACATGGCTGATATTTTAAACATAATTATTCCCAACTGAAGTCCCATAGACCCGAGATTCAGTTAAGAGATAACGAATGGAACGAAGAGAAAAACACTTATATTAATTTAAAAGACAGTTTACAGAAGAAACAGAAAATGGAGAAAAATGGGTTATTGCTCGTGAGGAGTCTTAATGGTTGATACAGAGAAGAGAAGAGGGGTTGTCACTTAACTATAGTTACAACTTAAAATAAATCTAAGCTACTAACTACTACTACTACTAGGTAATCTCTTTCTTTCGGACTTCAAACCCTCCAGGATTCGATGATGTTTTTGTGTGTGGGTCGTCCTATTTACAGATGGAAGAGGAGTGGCAGTCTTGTAAATCGTTTAGAGCAAGTTGCTTGAATGAGGGGACGGGATGGTGGCAGCAGAGTGTGGAGACTGAGCAGATTGCTGGATGGAACAGGTTTTGGTGATGATTAGTTGTTGTTTGCAGTCTACCCCATGCCTTGCTTTTTTTTTCAGCCAATGAGAACTCTTGATTCTCTGCTCTTCACGTTTCCAGCTGCTCAGTTGGTGCACCGCCTTGCTTTTAGAAGACTTTAACTCAACGTTACCTGCAAAGTGTACAAAGGAATTAAATGAGTGGAGCAGGTGCATTAAATGTGTCTCAGTCCGTTCCCCTTTTAATATATTTAAAGGAATACGTTATCATACGTCCCCCCACTGTGTTTTTGTCACAAATGTGTAAAACAAGTGATTTTCGTGCTGATGTTGCTCATCGGATGAGGGAACGTGTGGTATTTTGCCATCAAAATGGGCTTAGATGGGAACGAATTTACGTCCCATCAAACACCCCAAAACTAAACTGTTGGTTGTCCTCAAACAACTCAGAAATATTGTATTAGGCTGCCCAATTTCCAAGAATAGCTCAACAGAAAGGAACTTGAGCCAATGAGTAATTATAAACTTTTCATCAAATGAGCTACTCTTCATAGTTAAACAGTAAGAGGATTCTTTCCCCAGATAAGTGAAGGTTGCTAATCTTTCATCTCACTGTCACTCAAGGGTTGGTGTTTGCTCTGTCCATTCCTGGATATGATTCTTCAGGACTTGCCTTTCTGCTGCTTTCCTATGAAGTACAACTGTCTTCCCTCCCAAGGATCTTTGGTGGATGAGTGTATGGAAGTGTGGAAGAATTGTGGTCTGACTTGTGGGGTCAAGGAATGTTTGCTTTTGTGCTTTTGAACTTGGACTTTTCCTGTTTGGGGGAACACCTTTTTTTGTACCTTTTCCCCCCTTTGGAGAAGGTTTTCTGATATTTTTCTGAATTCTTTTGAATGGATGTTCCCCTTTGTCTTTACTTTTCTTTCTTCTTTCTTTTTTGTTCATTTTTGAGTACGTTCCTTGTCCTTCTTGGTTGACCAGGTGGTGTATGATGGAGTGGAGGTGAATGTGTGGTTCTGTTTGATCCTTGACAGTAGAGTCCATTTGTCTTTCAGCAGTACTTACAGCATCAAGGCAAGTTGAGAAGTTTCATTGTGGTTACACCTCAGGAACTCTCTCAGAAGTTGGTGTTTAGCCTTTTTCCGTTCCTTACCAGCTTGAGTTCACACATATCAGCTTCTTTCAAAAATCTGAGGATTAAATTCCCTGCATTGTTTCTATTTCAAGTACTCAGAGGAAGAACAAGCATAATTAATCAGTGACTTTGTGTTTCATGTATGTTGGTTAATCAAAAAAATTGGGTAGTTTGAATACTATAACCGAAACGCATGTACCAAACAATTTGATCAAAATGTCTTTTTCATTGCAAAAAGAATATTTACAAGGGAACGGAAAGGAAAAAAAATTAAAACAGAACTGAAAATAAACTAAGCCAAGATAAATAGGAGGGTTTTCTCCTTTTCATTGGGGAGGTCTCCTGTCCCAAGGGTTCCTTTTTGCAGCTTCAGCTTCCTTGGCTTCATCAATCTCCTCCTGTGTCAATGGTCTCCTCCTGAGCAGATCTTTTCATCTAAGGACTTCATTTGTAGGGAGCTATTTCTCAGCATCCTTCAGTAGATCGCTGATGATTGCAACCAGGGAGTTGATGGTGGACTTCATCATAGTTCTGCCAGTGCAAAAATGGATGACTTGTTTTTCAACATCCAACAGTCTTATTTCCAACTCATAAATTCTCCTCTCCAGGTACGTTCCATAGGCTCTGATGGCTTCTTTAGTTTCCTTACGTTCCTCAGTTTGTTTGGAGACGAGCCTGTTGAGTAGGAGCTCTGCTGTGTGATTACGTAGAGAGTTGGAAAGTATGAGGGAGTCAGCTGCTCTTCTCATTTCTCCTTGAACTGCTCGAAGTGTTGACTCATAAGATGCAACATTGGCTTCCTTGATGGTTGCCTTGATGGTGCTGAGCTGTTGTTCTCTCTCTTCCTTCTGTTGTTCCTGAAATATGTTGAAGGCAGAGGAGAGTTGTTCCAATCTGTCCCTTAGAGCCTTCAGCTCTTCATTGGTGCTTGTCATGTCGAGTTGGGGGACAAATTGCTTTGCTGGTAGTCGCTGTTCTAACTTCTTCCCCAGCATTTCAAAGATCTCAGCAATCCCAATTTGCGATCTTCTTCTAGCTGAGATGGGGATTACTGCAGTAGGGGAGGAAGTAGGTTGCTTCTTCTGCTGGCTACTACCAATAGTAGAAGGTACAACGGGTGCTGTGCTGTGCTCATCCACTAGTGATCTGGATGATGAGGGCATGGCTACAGCTTGTTCCTCCATCAGTGGAGGAATTTCCATCCCTTCTTCTTCTGCCAAGGCTCTGGCAAGAGCTTCGTCCCCAAAAGTATCGGGACGGATGACAGGGTATGACAGAGGACCTCCCAGATTGATCTGCCTGGGGCCTGTTGTCTTTGCTTTCTTCTTAGGGGGTTCTATGAGAATCCCCTTTCCTTTGTCATTTTTCTTCTGTGGCTGAGCCTCTTGCTCAGCCACTAATGTCTCTGCAGCAGATGCTGCTTCTTCTTTTTTTCTTCCCTCTCCTTGTTGCTGCCTAGGAGAGGGTTGTAAGGTGATTTTTCTTGGTGGAGAGTGAGCAGGTGGTGGGGACGGAATGTCAAAGAATGTAGAGTCTGAGCTGGTTGGGACGTCTCCTTGGCAGCTGGTTTGGGTGCTGACATTCTGCCAGTCTTTAGCCTTTTTACTAAAGTCTCATTGCCTTCACTCTCCTCCTCCTTGTCAGAGAGGGTGATAGGTTTTGCAGAGGATGCTCCCTCTGGCTTGTTGCTGTTGAGGACCCTCTTTAGTCTCTGACTTGAACGTTCCCCCTTTCTTGGGGGAGCTTTGGCAGGAGATTTCTTTTTTCCCTGTTTGCCATCAGTAGCAACAGGGGCATCCTTCTTTACCTTGGTTGGAGGAGGGACAGTTCTCCTTGCTGGAATGTGGGCAGAATGGGAAGATTTTGAAGGAGTAGTCTTGGTGGCCTTCTTCTGTGAGACCACAGGGGTTTCCTCTTCATCATCACTGGTGGGGGAGCGTCTGAGATTGGCAGGAATAA
>NW_026897148.1:0-28551 GCF_033153095.1 Gastrolobium bilobum | reverse complement strand
CAATATGTTAATGTTTTTGAGTTATATAAGAGGAGTAGATAACTCTTTGGATCATATAGCCTCAAATTATGATTGAGCAGGGTTACATAAAAGGGACAAGAGTAAAGGGGGTAAAATTGTTCTATTTACATGTTTCAGCAAGTGCTTACAGTGTTACTTACATGTAATTGACCTATGAAGATCTAGAGAATAACTGTTGTTTTAAATCCATGATTATGTTCGGTGGAAATAGAGAAAATTTATTTATTTTATCATAAGTGTCCCCATCCTTTACTTTCACCTCAACTTCATCAAGCACTTTCATAACTCATAGCTATATGTTGAATTGCGAATTGGGTCAACCACATTCCGCTATGGTGGGATGATAGAAAATAATGACAAAGGAAAGAAGCTAGACGAAAATTGCTAATGAAATCAACAACTAAATAAAATAAAGGCAATAATGGTGAATCTCATACCATTGAAAAGAAGCCTAAAGCTATTTTGTTGGTTATTACTCTAAAGTAGCAAATGCATAATTAATGTAACGAATTTATGTTAAAGTGAGGAATAACAAAGTGGCAATAGTTTTCCTAGTTTCTCATGTTGCAGAAGAAATTATTCCTCTTCTGCATACCCATTAAATATACGGGACTCATTATATTAAAGAAAAAAGATGGATGAGACATTTTTATGAGTCTGTAATAGGGGAATAGTTTCTCCGGAGAAATCAATTTCCATTCAATTATATGACAACATGGTTTATTTTATCTCATTGATTGCTTGTCTTGGAGGATTACGTAAAGATTTTTTGTTCTTTCCATTATAGTTGATTATATAGTGTAGAAGTTGGGAGCGGTAGATGGATCAGGGATGGAAATTTCAGATAAGGTTTTGGTGATGCCTGTTTGCTACTGTCACAATTTTAATTAATGACAAATGATTGACTTATATGAAATTTTGGCTCGTGGACAGGCCCTATCTCGTGGGATTATATAAGTTTTTGGCTCATGCAGGCTTTTTTATTTGTAGGATTTTTTGCCTTAACTCGTGCGAGCTAGGGCCTAACAGGAAGAGATAGCCTGTTTTGATGACTCTACTTTATATGTAAATTTAGGGGTGACAATATGGGTTGAGCACGACGGCAGTGGCGGAGCCAGCATGACATGTTAGCAAGTGCCAAAAAATTCAGCTAGTGCCCAAATAGCTACGGTTCTTTGGCTACGACCAAAACGTGGCTAATTTTCAAAAAATTTGAACAGAATTTGCTACTTTTCAAATGTAGCTAAATGAACGTGGCTAAATAAGCCAGTGCCAAGGCAACTGTAGGCCACAACGTGGCTCCGCCACTGCCCGGCGGGTCAACCCGCCAAAACGGGACGAGTTGGGTTGAGATTTTCAACCCACCAACCCACTTCAACCCGCCCCGCCTAGAAGTGGGTCAAAACGGGTTGACCCGTCGGGTTATATATATATATATATTTTACAATTAAGTAGTATTTCATTTGTCATTAAATTTTTGTGATATCCAATTTTTTTTTTACATTAGTACTTCTTAGAAAAAATAAAGAATAACAATTTTATTTATGACAAATGTTATCTTTATATGGAGACGAATGAGTTCCTAAAGAATGTTTTGACAAATATTAGTATACATTTAAGATTGAGATTGAGAAAAATTAAAAGAAGTGTGAAATAAAATAAAATAATATTAGAAAAATTAATAAAATATAATTTATTTTTAAATTTTAATTATTTATTTTTTTAATTGACGGGTTGGTGGGTTGACCCGCCAACCCACCATAAAACGGGGTGAGTTCATTTTTCCCACCCATATTTAATGGCGGGTTAACCCGCCCTGTCCCGTTTTTGGCGGGTTGGTGGCGGGGCGGGGCGGGCCAACCAACGTTAAAAGCATGTTTATAGTACTCACATTTAATCAACAACGAAAAACCATTGTTAAAAGTAGGGGGGTGTAAATAGGCTGGATAGAGATAGGCTTTAGCTTAAATAGGTTAGACACATGTAAAATACTTTAGGCATGGCCAGATTCGTTAGCTTGTGCACGCCCAAATTATAAATTTAGCATGACGTATATTTAAAAAACAAAAGTCTTGACATAGACTTGTTAGCCTGTTTAAGCCTACAAGACGTTCAATAATTAAAGAAAATAATTAAAATAATATAATTTTATTATTCAAAACCATTAAAATAATAATTTATTTATTTAATTTAAAATAAATAATATAAAATAGGTCGGCCTATAAGTTTATAGGCCCTCTATGTAAAAGAAAGTCTATGAGATACTTTCTAAATAATTTTTTTAAGATCCGAAACTGTTCTATAATTTAATTCTTTCATTGAGTAGTTAATAATAATAATTTATTCCCCCCTCCTCTCCTTCTACGGTAGTATAGTATAGGATATAGAATCAGATATATTAATTAGCATTTTAATTAACATTTATTTATTTAGAATTAAGAAATCCCTCCCTCCTCGATGTATGTAAGTGACAAAACAAAGATGGATTGGATATTTGGATTGGATTGGGCCCAAAACAAAACAAAACAAAACAAAGATGATGCTGCTGAAAATAACACCCGACCCAAGTCCATTCATTGCATTGCTTTTACTCAGTGTAGTGTAGTGTCTGATTGTCAAGTCAAGTGTGGCCCTCTCCAATGCAAATCAATGTAATGTGCTTTGGACACTTGACCACGCGCGCGCTTTTTAGCAGGTAATCTATAATAATTTGATTTCAGCGCAAATATTATAATTTAAAGTTTTATTATAATTAATTAAAGATGGATTGGATTGGGCCAAAACAAAACTGATCAAAATAACCAACCATTGCTCTTAGTCTCTCTCACCTCTCAATGCATAATCCGAAACATGCAGATGCAGTCTCTCTCTCTTCTCCACCAAAGAAAAACCCTAAGCCTAGCCCCCTTCTCTTCTCTTCTCTTCTCTTCAATCAAGCTCAGCTCAACTCACAATAACAATACTGTTGAAGATCTTGTTCAACAAGATAAGCTACCAACTACAAGCAGCTCCTCAACTCACAGGAAAGGAACTTTCTTTCGCCTCTGCTTTTATTTCATTTCATTTCATTTCGTTGGTTCTACCATTTATTTTAAGTGTGTTATTGCGTTTTTTTCTTTTTTCTTTTTGTTTCAGCGACCATAAAACATGTATTTTTATTTGTATTTGTAGCTCAGCTCAAAAAAGACACTGAACAGAGGCATTTCTCCTCTTGATGGCACCCGACTCTGAGCCTCTTGAGTTGAGATTCTTCCCAAAAATCTTCCTGTTTGTGCTCTATAGTCTATGGTTTATTCATTGTATCTGTATTGTTACTTTTGTTTGTAGTGATAAGTTTTTTATAACTGAAGATCTTGTTTCAGTTCACTCAGTATTATTACTACCTCTGCTTTTAAAAAGTATATAAGAGGAGCTTAATAGTTGTTTAAGTTTAGTGTGTGATTAATTTGTTATTGAAGACAGTGGGTGATGTTAAATCACTGAGAAGGTAAGGACACTTGTCTAAAGCAGAGGAGGAGGTAGATGTCAACAGCCCAAACGAACACAACAAAATCAGGAATGAAAGGAACATGCAAAACTGTGCAATTTTAAAAGACACATTTTCAACACGAAAAGACACCCATTCGTTCGAAGGATGAAACAACATGTCCGTTAGGATGAAATGAAACAACACATCGTTTAGGATGAAAAGATACATCTGTTTGTCGACGAAAAGGCACACCTTTTCACTACCAAACTTCTTATTCATAACCAATAGATTGTCTATACAATTTATATATATATATATAATATATATATATATATATATATATATAAATTCCACAATCCCCCACATGGATAAGAAGTCAAATCACCGTGACAAAAAATGCATGAGTATAAATGCAAAGTGTAATTTCCTCAACGAGAAACAACTGCATCGAGACAGGTGGAGTTACCTTTTTCTCTAGTTAAAACCTATCGGATATACTCGGTCAATCGGTGGTCTAGGTCGACTTGAACCGTCAACCTTTAGTGTATACCTAGACAATAGGAGTCACACAATTGCTTCTCTAGCATTGTTGGTCCTTTGTTGCGCCCATTTTGGCCGTGGGTCACCTGCCTGGTTCTGCGAGTGTTTTAGAATCGGCCTTTGAAAAATTCTCATAGAAGCGGCCCTCACTTCACACTCACATAGGTGATTTCTTTTGATGTAACTCACTATACATCATCTGAACACAACAGATTAAGAAATCATTAAAAGCCTAAATGCTTACCCTCATAATACACTGTCTTGTCTTAGGAATGAGTATGAGTTTAAAAACTCCACAGTGTTTGAACAGTCGACCATCACTTAGTTGTCTCTTTGAACCTAGTTCATGGGATCTCCACTCTTCTAGGTAGAGTTACCGCAATGCTCAACAATTGATAGGCCTTAAACCCATTCCTTTCGACAAATTTTCAACCAACTCTCTAAGAATCCCTTTGGTTAACGGATCCGCTATGTTCTCTTTAGACTTAACATAGTCAATTGTAATAATTCCATTCGAGAGTAGTTGTCTTACGGTATCATGTCTACGACGTATGTGTCTAGACTTACCGTTATACATGACGTTCTTGGCCCTTCCAATAGCTACTGGGCTATCACAATGTATGCATACAGATGGTACCGGTTTTGGCCAATTAGGAACTAGTAAAGCGACTTAACAGACTTACTGCATAAGCAATATCAGGTCTGGTGCAGTTCATAACATACATCAGGCTTCCCAACACTTGAGCATATAGCTTTTGTGCTGTAGCTTTACCAGTGTTCTTTAGTAAACTAAGATTACAATCGACAGGGTTCCTCACAGGAGTTATATTCAAACTTTTGAATTTCTCAAGAACCTTAGCTATATAGTGAGCCTGTGATAAGGCCAACCCTGCAGATGTTCTATGGATTTTAATACCTAGGATAACGTCTGCTATCCCCATATCTTTCATATCAAACTTACTATTAAGTAACTGTTTAGTAGCTTTAATCATTTGATTATTACTACCCATGATCAACATGTCGTCTACATAAAGACAGACAATGACAAATCCTTTTTCAGTATTTCGAACATAGACACATTTGTCACACTCATTGATTCGAAATCCATTTGATAACATAACATTGTCAAATTTCGCATGCCATTGCTTTGGAGCTTGCTTTAACCCGTAAAAAGGATTTTATTAAGCGACAAACTTTCCGTTCTTGTCCTGGAACAACAAAACCCTCAGGTTGTTCTAAATATATCTCTTCTTCCAGGTCGCCGTTTAAGAAGGCGGTCTTAACATCCATTTGATGTATTTGTAATCCATTCAATGCAGCTACCGCGATCAACATCCTAATGGATGTGATCCTTGTAACCGGTGAATAAGTATCGAAATAATCGAGACCTTCACGTTGCCTGTAGCCTTTTACCACAAGCCTTGCTTTATATTTATCAATAGTGCCATTCTCTTTCATTTTTCTTTTGAAAACCCACTTACTTCCTAAAGGCTTATTGCCAGGAGGAAGGTTTACCAATTCCCAAGTGTGGTTGGACAAGATAGACTCTATCTCACTATTGATAGCCTCTTCCCAGAATGGTCCTTCCGGGGACGTTATAGCTTCCTTAGACGTTCGAGGCTCATTTTCTAATAAATATGTCATAAAATCATGTCCAAAGGATGTGGCGGTCCTTTGCCTCTTGCTACGTCTAGGTTCATCTTTTACATCCTCTACAGGATCAATATTAGTTGTAGCATCCCGAGGTATCACAACCTGGTCATCATTATTACCATTTGATTCTTGTATTTTCTTATACGGAAATACGTCTTCAAAGAAAGTAACTTCCCTTGACTCAATAACCGTATTAACTTGTATGTCTGAGACATCAGATTTATAAACTAGAAACCGATAAGCACTACTATTAAGTGCATAACCGATGAATACACAATCCACGGTTTTAGGTCCGATTTTCAACTTCTTAGGTTTAGGAACCGCAACCTTAGCCAAGCACCCCCACACTCTAAAATATTTCAGGGATGACTTCTTTCCTTTCCATATGTCGTATGGTATGCTCTTTGTCAAACACCCCCACACTTCAAGATAATTCAAGGTAGGCTCCCTACCTTTCCATATTTCATAGGGGGTGTTCTTAATTTTTCTTGTGGGGTACTTTATTGATTGTACACTTTATCATTAAAATGATTTTCCCCCACAAACCAGACGTCAACAACATCATTTCATTTAATGTCTGGTTCTTTCTCTCAGCAATACTATTGGATTCTGAAGCATAAGGAGCCATCTTTTGGTATGTAATACCAAACTTTAAACAAAATTTCTCGAAGGGGCATCATACTCTCCCCACTAGATTGCTCCTTATGCCTTTAATTTTCTTACTGAACATTACCATAAAATAATATACAATTATTATGTCATTGACAACATTTAAAGCCATCACATTGACTTTGATCATGCCATGACTAAGATAGCTCTTTCCACGTTCATATAATACAGAATATTTCATTGGACATAAAACTTTTATATCCATCTTTAACACAGTGGAATTAAGAAAGAATTATCACTGGCTATCATAAAATCAAAATCGTTAAACATATATGGAGAGACTTTATGACTCTACAAAAATTGAATATATCTCACCATAAACTTCATGTTAACCATAAAATAATACACAACCAGCATATCATTTATGACATCCAAATCATAGGTAATTGAATCCAATGCAATACATAATTAATTTCCACATTTAAATCACATCTCAATTAATGCAATTAATCACAATGCATTCATACACATAAACGAGTAATAGATTTCCCACGAAATAAATGTATTAATTCTCCAATGGATCATCATCACGATATCCATTCGATGCATCATTATCAACGTATTATAGATATTAAAACGCATCCATTTGTCCTCAGATTACTTGAATGACAACAAGCAATGCTAATTCACTTGACATATTCTAAAATGCCAAAAACTTAGTATACCACCTACAGTGGCGTGGTGGTTACATTCACATAAGAAATAAAATCACACTCCAATGGCCAAAAGGTTTCTAACCTTGGTTCCTCAAAAGATGATAGTACATCACACTTGCCACCAGGACACCCATAACGTTGGGTGTAATAATTATCACCTTTATAAATGATGTTTGTCCATATCCCAACATAGTTGGATTCATATCATGTAAGAAAACCCAATAACCGATTACATGATGGAGGCTACGTAATAACTGTCACAACTTAAATTTAAATAATGAAGTATCAAACCAAGATAAAACAAGGAAAATGCTCCAGCAGCAAGTTATAAAATAGATAGTTAATAAACTGCCATTTTTTTTCCTTTAAATTCAAAAGATGCAATGTTTCAAAGAAACATTTTCAATCTGCAAGAGGTTGACACCAAATCAAGGTTTGAAATTTAATTTCCAATCATAAATTCAATGCCATAAATGCATTTACTATTTCGAAGTTGAGTTTGTCAAATCCGTAAATGTTACAGATGCCATGTATAAAAGAATAGAACCAGAATTTCCATTTTTTTTTTTTTTTAAAAAGGCAACTTCCTTCGACCTTAAAGGTATTGAAACAGGCCATATAAACATATATATAAATTGCCAGCCATGCATGGAATTGATAACCGAGACTCATTCAATGGTTATTATTAACCGTAAACCTTCATAATATAATAATATATGCATAGAATTCTTCGGTTGCAATAAACCGCTGTGCACAAGCATTTAATAAAGTCACTTGGCTTTCATATATATAGATAGATATGAAAACCGTTTCATTGTTTACAGTAAGAAAGAAAAAGAAAAAACAAAGAAAAAACAACCCATTCCTTTCGACAAATTTTCAACCAACTCTCTAGGAATCCCTTTGGTTAACGGATCCGCTATGTTTTCCTTAGACTTAACATAGTCAATTGAAATGATTCCATTCGAGAATAGTTGTCTTACGGTATCATGTCTTCGACGTATGTGTCTAGACTTACCGTTATACATGACGTTCTTGGCCCTTCCAATAGCTGCTTGGCTATCACAATGTATGCATACGGATGGTACCGGTCTTGGCCAATTAGGAACATCCTCAATAAAATTACGAAGCCATTCGGCTTCTTCACCGGCCTTATCTAAAGCAATAAATTCTGCTTCCATGGTTGACCTTGCAATGCAGGTTTGCTTGGACGATTTCCAAGACATAGCACCTCCACCAAGGGTAAACACATATTCAACATCCTAATAGATGTGATCCTTGTAACCGGTGAATAAGTATCGAAAAATCGAGACCTTCACGTTGCCTGTAACCTTTTACCACAAGCCTTGCTTTATATTTATCAATAGTGCCATTCTCTTTCATTTTTCTTTTGAAAACCCACTTACTTCCTAAAGGCTTATTGCCAGGAGGAAGATTTACCAATTCCCAAGTACGTCCGAGGCTCATTTTCTAATAGATATGTCATAAAATCAGGTCCAAAGGATGTGGCGGTCCTTTGCCTCTTGCTACGTCTAGGTTCATCTTCTACATCCTCTACAGGATCAGTATCAGTTGTAGCATCCTGAGGTATCACAACCTTATCATCATTATTACCACTTGATTCATATATTTTCTTATACGGAAATACGTCTTCAAGGAAAGTAACTTCCCTTGACTCAATAACCGTATTAACATGTATATCTGAAACATCAGATTTATAAACCAGAAACCTGCATAACCAATGAATACACAATCCACAGTTTTAGGTCCGATTTTCAACCTTTTAGGTTTAGGAACCGCAACCTTAGCCAAACACCCCCACACTTCAAGATAATTCAAGGTAGGCTCCCTACCTTTCCACATTTCATAATTAAATGACTTTGCCCCATAAACCAGACATCAACAACATCATTTTATTTAATGTCTGGTTCTTTATACGCAATCACATTAAATTGCAACACCATAAGGAGCAATCGTTTGATATATAGTACCAAACTCTAAACAAAATTCCTCAAAGAGGACATCATTCCTCTCAACAATCCCATTGGATTGTGGAGCATAAGAAGCCATCGTTTTGTGTAAAATTTCAAACTCTAAACAAATTTCTCAAAGGGTCATCGTAATCTCCCCCTTGATCGCTCCCTAATACCTTAAACTTTCAATTTAACATTATTCGACTATAACACATATATCAAATAATAAATTCCAATTTAACCCTTAAAATGATACATAATCGTCACATCATTTATGATATTTGAAATAAAACATATAATTTGGAATTAAATCAACTCAGATATTTTCAAGAAATTTATCATACTTTAATTCCAAAATGCAAATATTTTGCAAACACAGAGAATTTAAGATTCCACATTTTGCATTCTCAAAGTTATTTTTCTTTCATGCAAAAACACAATTATTATGTATTGTTTGCAGCATTGCAGTCAACACATATTCTCAAAAAATGCACATATATATTAATCACGTATTCAATATAAAATGCCATCTAATTCACTACTTTCCAAATGTCATTTTTTCTCTCTCATAATAATAGCCCCACTACAAATTCAATTAAAGCCAATAAATTAAGAAACTCAATATTTAGATGACAAAATTAATTCGGGCCGGATACGATTATGGCAACATGAAATTGTGCTTCAGCCATAAATTCACATGAACCGTTTGGTTCAATTGTGGTTACTTATTCAAATGTAACCATCAAATTCCAACCGTGAAAACCCCATCAAGTTTCCACCAAAAACTATTTTATGCATCAATTCATGCATTTCAAAACTGACCCTTTGCAGTTCCTTTTTTTTTATGTGCAATCATGGATTTAATTGCAATGCACCCTTTATACATGGTATGAGTCCATGAATCAACGGAGACATTTTGGTCTGACTCTCAAGATCAACCATTCGGTGCAACATTTCGTGCCACAGTAATGGCTATCAAATTTATTTATTTTTTTTCACAAACCAAAACACAACATGCAGTGTCTAATGGCATCCGAAAGCCGTAATGCATCAAGTAATACATGATATCTATTGAGAAAGAAACTTCATATGGTTTCACTTGCAAAAGACATCCACGGTTCACACACAGTGGATTTGATAAGCAATCGCATATCAATTATAAACATTAATTCAAGCATCAACATGACACATTCTATTTAAAATACAATGTAGCACGATAAACGAGAAACAAATGATATATATGAAAGCCAAAATCCACACAGGACTTTTAGAACAATAACATATATATTACGTAATAGAAGATGTATATATATGTAGAAGACAAATCACGAAAACTAACAAATAACATATTAGAACAATATTCACGAAGTAGTTTTCAAATATCAAGGCAAGGTTTTGGTTTTATACATACTTCCGTATTCAAAAGCAAACCGTACTGTAGTATATATCAAAACCAATATGAAGGCACGACCATCGATAAATTACTTTTCAAAATCAATATGAAAAACCAATATTATAATAATCTTTGTACAAAAAATCGAGAGTACAGTGTTGAAAATGCTATTCAAAAGCATGGACACGAAAATCGATACACCAATGCTAACCAATTTAACATATATATAGTGTATTATATTAAACAGATCCCTTTATTTCTGTGGTGGTTTCAAAACAAACCAAGGGTTAACCGTGGATGTTCGATTGTATGCTTTTGTTTCTGTCTGCCCAGACATCATATTCTTGCTGATATTTCTTGCTGATATTCGACTGTGTTCTTTTTTCTTTTCTTTTTTCTTTTCTTGAAAATACAGTATGTTTCTTTTTTTTTCTTGAAAATAGAAGATTGAGGGTGTGGCTTATCAACAGTTGCTTGTCAATACCATACGAAATATATATGTTTCTTTCTTTCTTTTTCTTTATTATTCTGGCAATATTGAGGGTGTGGCTTTTCCATTATGTTCTTGCTTTTCTTTTCTTTTGATTTCGTTTCTTTTTTTTCTTGATAACTGTGGATGTTCGATTGTATGCTTTTGTTTCTGTCTGCCCAGACATCATATTCTTGCTGACATTTCTTGCTGATATTCGACTGTGTTCTTTTTTCTTTTCTTTTTTCTTTTCTTGAAAATACAGTATGTTTTTTTTTTCTTTAAAATATAAGATTGAGGGTGTGGCTTGTCAACAGTTGCTTGTCAATACCATACGAAATATATATGTTTCTTTCTTTCTTTTTCTTTATTATTCTGGCAATATTGAAGGTGTGGCTTTTCCATTATGTTCTTGCTTTTCTTTTCTTTTGATTTCATTTCTTTTTTTTTCTTGATAACTGTGGATGTTCGATTGTATGCTTTTGTTTCTGTCTGCCCAGACATCATATTCTTGCTGATATTTCTTGCTGATATTCGACTGTGTTCTTTTTTCTTTTCTTGAAAATACAGTATGTTTCTTTTTTTTTCTTGAAAATAGAAGATTGAGGGTGTGGCTTGTCAACAGTTGCTTGTCAATACCATACGAAATATATATGTTTCTTTCTTTCTTTTTCTTTATTATTCTGGCAATATTGAGGGTGTGGCTTTTCCATTATGTTCTTGCTTTTCTTTTCTTTTGATTTCGTTTTTCTTTTCTTTTTTCTTTTCTTGAAAATACAGTATGTTTCTTCTTTTTTTTCTTGAAAATAGAAGATTGAGGGTGTGGCTTGTCAACAGTTGCTTGTCAATACCATATGAAATATATGTTTCTTTCTTTCTTTTTCTTTATTATTCTGGCAATATTGAGGGTGTGGCTTTTCCATTATGTTCTTGCTTTTCTTTTCTTTTGATTTCGTTTCTTTTTTTTCTTGAAAACTGTGGATGTTCGATTGTATGCTTTTGTTTCTGTCTGCCCAGACATCATATTACTGGACTATTAACTGGTTTTTTTGTTTTTTAATTTTGTAAATTGGATTTTGTCTAGTTGAGTTTGTTAATTTTTTCAGTTGGTGTTTTATTTAACAAAACTAACATTGGATATATTTAGATATGTGGGTTTTCTATTTTATTTATTTTTTAAATATCTATGGTTTCGATTGGAATGATAACATGTTGGTTTTTCATCATGTTGAAGATGATGAAAAAGCTGAGAAGATGGAATAGGATGAAGATGAGGATGAAGCTGAGATGATGGAAGAAGATGAGGATGAATATGGGAGATGGGATGCAATGGGAGATGGGATGCAAGTAGAAGAGGATGAAGCTGAGAAGATGGAAGAGGATGAAGATGAGGATGAAGCTGAGATGATGGAAGAAGATGAAGATGAATATGGGAGATGGGATGCAATGGGAGATGGGATGCAAGTAGAAGAGGATGAAGATGAGGATGAAGCTGAGAAGATGGAAGAGGATGAAGATGAGGATGAAGCTGAGATGATGGAAGAAGATGAGGATGAATATAGGAGATGGGATGCAATGGGAGATGGGATGCAAGTAGATGAGGATGAAGATGAGAAGATGGAAGAGGATGAAGATGAGGATGAAGCTGAGATGATGGAAGAAGATGAGGATGAATACGGGAGATGGGATGCAATGGGAGATGGGATGCAATGGGAGATGGGATGCAATGGGAGATGATGACCCAACCAGCCTGTATTGTTTGGCAACACTCCTACAAAGGTGTCATTACCTAGGTATGGTACTTCTGCCCTTTCTTTTCTTTTCTTTTCTTTTCTTTTTTTCTTGAAAATGTTTGATTATATGCTGATATTTCTTGCTTGAAAAGATTGAGTATGTGGGTTTCTTGCTGATATTCGACTTTGTTCTTTCCTTTCCTTTTTTTTTCTTGAAAATAGAGATTGAGGGTGTGGCTTGTCTTTTGTCAATACCATATGAGATATATGTTTCTTTCTTTCTTTTTCTTTATTATTCTGGCAATATTGAGGGTGTGGCTTTTCCATTATGTTCTTGCTTTTCTTTTCTTTCGATTTTGTTTCTTTTTTTTCTTGATAATACAGTGGATGTTCGATTGTGTGCTTTTGTTTCTGTCTGCCCAGACATCTTATTACTGGACTATTAACTGGTTTTTTTGTTTTTTGATTTTGTCTAGTTGAGTTTGTTAGTTTTTTCAGTTGGTGTTTTATTTAACAAAACTAACATTGGATATATTTAGATATGTGGGTTTTCCATTTTATTTATTTTTTAAATATTAATGGTTCTTTCTTTCTTTCTTTCGTTTTTTTTTCGCAATATTTAGATGTTGGTTTCGATTGGAATGATAACATGTTGGTTTTTCATCATGTTGAAGATGATGAAAAAGCTGAAAAGATGGAAGATGATGAGGATGAAGCTGAGGAGATGGAAGAAGATGAAGATGATGAAAAAGCTGAGAAGATGGAAGAAGATGAGGATGAAAATGAGGATGAAGCTGAGAAGATGGAAGAAGATGAAGATGAGGATGAAGCTGAGAAGATGGAAGAAGATGAGGATAAAGATGATGAAAAAGCTGAGAAGATGGAAGAAGATGAGGATGAAGTTCATGAAGAACTTGAGAAAGGTCTTAACCAAGAGGACCGATCAACCCAAAAGCAGTATCGGGTTGTTTGGACCGAAGAGCTATATCGGTCGGTGTTTTGTGGCCGCTGTTAATGACTTGGGTGTTGACAGTAAGTTATTCACTCTTTCTCTACAATGCAAAGTAGTTGTTATCTTAATTGTTATTAATTGCTACAATTGGTCAATCAATTGATGTTTCTGCTTTATTTTAGCAATACTTTTATTATATTTTTGTGTAGAAATAGCAATCAAATCCTAATAATATTACAATGTGAAAACTAGTTCCATCACCTCTCTTTGCAAACTTTATTTCCACAAGTGTCTTCACATCCACTGCCCAGAATCCAACCATAATTCTTCGAACATCTGTCTCAGCCCCACTTGGATATATAATTTCTGTCATAATATTGGAATCTGCACCAAAATAAAAAATGGCTTCTCCGTTGTTAATACCAGTGTGCATTTCCAAATAACAAACAAATCCACTGCCCATGTATTCCTCTATTTCAGTAATCCTTTCCTTGGAGTAAGCTAATATACTTATTTGGCATCTCTCGAAAACTGAACAAATCAAAATTCAAATTTTCCTTAATTCGATCATGATTAATTTGGTCTCATGAGAGCTGGAAGCTGCCCAATTGGTCCCAACTGTGTCTTCCATTCGCTGCCAAAAATGGAACAATGATGCCTTTTTCCATTCCTGTGAAAACTCTGGGTTTTTTTTTTGTATTGCAAAAGTATATGTTTGCTGTATTTTTCCAATTGCTGTATTTTTTTGTTTAACATTATTTTGAATGCTTTCTCAAATACTCTTCCTAATCTGTAGTGCACTGGAGTAGATGTCATGGCATTATTGTTAATGAAGTCTGACACATTTGTATGTTCTTTTGATTGCAGAGGTTGTACCTAGAAAAATTCTTCAATTGATGAAGGCTGAGAAGCATCTTACTAGGGCGCATGTGGCCAGCCATCTGCAGGTATTTTTTTCTTTTCCTTTCTGCTTTAATTTCATAAAACCATAGTTTTTCATTTATAGAACTTTATTTGTTTTTTTAATTGCTGCAGAAATAAAGACTTCGACTGAAAAGAATCAGGTCTAAGGCAACCCAGCAAGTCAGTCCTTTTAAATATCCTCTTCATCTGGTGAGATGATTAGTCCTAGGCAAACAAGTAATATTGTGCCATTTCAGGGGTTGGCTGACCAAAGCCAGGATGGCAGTTATGCTTCACATCTTACCAATTTAAGCTCAATAGGCTCAATCTTAAATGAAGACTTGGACTTGGACTTTGATTCTGACTTTGATCTTTATGATCCTACACAAATGATTGACTCGGATTATTACACAAATGATTGACTCGGATTATTTGTTGTCTATGTAGTTGATAACACCAATTATTTGTTGTCTATGTAGTTGTAAATGGGATTCAAATTTAATTCTTTGGCTTCCCAGATTTGTTCTCTACTGAGATTGACCTCCATTCATTTGTATTTTCTTTGAGTTTGTATAACCAACAAGTCACGTAACCATGCATTCTTTCTATTTTTATACTTTTATTTTCACTATTGTTCTTGTTTGGTTAATAATTAGTCTGATCAACATCGACATTTTTTGTGAATGATTGAACAAGATTATTTGTAAAGACTGATGAGTCTAATGTGGATGGAAAATTTAGCTTTCTAAAATTTTTGTGAATGATACCGAAGTGTCAATTACTAGTATAAATGTCCATAGATTATTCAATATGTTAATGTTTTTGAGTTATATAAGAGGAGTAGATAACTCTTTGGATCATATAGCCTCAAATTATGATTGAGCAGGGTTACATAAAAGGGACAAGAGTAAAGGGGGTAAAATTGTTCTATTTACATGTTTCAGCAAGTGCTTACAGTGGTACTTACATGTAATTGACCTATGAAGGAGCATCAACATGAATCAAACTCACGACGATTTAGTAAAAATTATCAACAAGAGTTGTTATATTTTTTGAAAAGGAGTAATTATTCTACCTAATTGATAAAAACATATATGACGTAAGAAGATGACAAATATATATGATACATGGACATGTATAGAGATGACACTAGTCCACTACCATATTCTAAAACAGAAATGTCTTAATAATATATATATATATATATATATATATATATATATATATATGAAAGGTGGAGAAAATTATAGATATTTGTGCTCGCTTATAGATCTAGATTACTGAGTAACTGTTGTTTTAAATCCATGATCTGTTTGGTGGAAAGAGAGAAAATTTATTTATTTTATCATAAGCATTTCTTCAAAATTATAAGGTTGTCTATTTATTTTTTTAGTCCTCTTTTTTAAATTTTAAAGGGAAAATATTTAGTTACAAAAAAATTTTAAAGGACATGATTTTATATTATTCTAAATAAAATTATATCGTTTTAATATATATTTAATGATTTTTAATATTTTCTTTCCTCTGTATAATTAGAAGTAGAGAGACCTAAAATAAAAGTCATCTAATTTAAAATGACAATTAATTGTTTACAAAAAAAAAATGACAATTAATTTTTCCAATTTAAAATGTGTAAATTTTATAAAAGGGTATGAGACACCGTGTAGGTGTGCATTTAAAACTCAGCAATACTTGTATTTTAGGAAAAAAAGGAAAAGAAGAAAGTTCACTTCAATTATGCATGTGTACGAGGTTAGATGTGTATACTATGTAGGCTATTTGACTATTTTTGGGCTTTATCATTGTATTTTCAGAGATGATCTTCAAGGTAAAGTGGCTGAGATTGAAAGTGTAAATTATCTCGAATCCAGTACTTGGTTCTTGAAAGGTAAAAATGATTGAAATTATTAGGTGTGGTGGTGCCTGTTTGGATCCTCTTTTTTTTAAGCTACAAGCTACTTATAAGCATAAGCTAGGCCAAACAGGTTTTTATAACGAAAAGCTCTTTTTTTTATAATGAAGAAAAAAGCGAAAATTAAAAGCTCCTAGGAGGAGCTTTTTTTTAAGCTCTTATCGGTGTGCTTTTTTTTAAAATAAAGAGTGATAAAGATAGAAAGAGATAATTTTCTTAAATATGTGCTTTTAAGTAATTTTTAAGCTAAAACTTTTATGTAATTTCCAAACAGCTTTTAGCTTATTTTTTTAAGCTCTTTTTTTTAGCTTTAGCTTAAAAATTAATGTAAAATGTGGAAGAAAATTTATTGGTGTAAAATGTGGAAGAAAATTTATTGGTGGGGTTCAAATCTAGTGAAAAAAATCTAGAATATTAAGAAATGTGGAAGAAAATTTAATGTAAAAAATCTAGAATGTGGAAGAAAATTAAGGAAAAGCAACGTAAAATAAAGTAAAGGTGATGTTGTTATTTTGATTTTTTAATATTAATGTTTTTTTATTATAAAAGAAACAACTATTATTTTCTTGCAAAAAAATACATATCAGTGCATGATTAATGGGCTAAATACGGCTACAAATTGGAATGTAAGGTTTTTAATTTTAATAAATAAACAGGCCACAGGCTTGAGACATGCTTTTATTTTTTGTAAACGAACCAGGCCACAGGCTAATATTATATTCGTAACAGGTAACAGGCTAAGGCCAGTCTGACACGTTTAAATACAGGCTTGGCCCGTTAAGATCAAAGCTCGGCTCAGCTCGGCCCGTTAACACCCCTACTATCTGCCACATGATCTTTCTCATTTTTGGTGTTTATTTTTCAAACGTCCTTTTATTTTTCCATTTGGATGGTTTATATTTCTATCTAAGTTTTGAATTTCGATGATGCAGATTCTGCAAAGGACATAGATATTTTCTGAATTCACTGTCCCCATCCTTTACTTTCACCTCAACTTCATCAAGCACTTTCATAACTCATAGCTATATGTTGAATTGCGAATTGGGTCAACCACATTCCGCTATGGTGGGATGATAGAAAATAATGACAAAGGAAAGAAGCTAGACGAAAATTGCTAATGAAATCAACAGCTAAATAAAATAAAGGCAATAATGGTGAATCTCATACCATTGAAAAGAAGCCTAAAGCTATTTTGTTGGTTATTACTCTAAAGTAGCAAATGCATAATTAATGTAACGAATTTATGTTAAAGTGAGGAATAACAAAGTGGCAATAGTTTTCCTAGTTTCTCATGTTGCAGAAGAAATTATTCCTCTTCTGCATACCCATTAAATATACGGGACTCATTATATTAAAGAAAAAAGATGGATGAGACATTTTTATGAGTCTGTAATAGGGGAATAGTTTCTCCGGAGAAATCAATTTCCATTCAATTATATGACAACATGGTTTATTTTATCTCATTGATTGCTTGTCTTGGAGGATTACGTAAAGATTTTTTGTTCTTTCCATTATAGTTGATTATATAGTGTAGAAGTTGGGAGCGGTAGATGGATCAGGGATGGAAATTTCAGATAAGGTTTTGGTGATGCCTGTTTGCTACTGTCACAATTTTAATTAATGACAAATGATTGACTTATATGAAATTTTGGCTCGTGGACAGGCCCTATCTCGTGGGATTATATAAGTTTTTGGCTCATGCAGGCTTTTTTATTTGTAGGATTTTTTGCCTTAACTCGTGCGAGCTAGGGCCTAACAGGAAGAGATAGCCTGTTTTGATGACTCTACTTTATATGTAAATTTAGGGGTGACAATATGGGTTGAGCACGACGGCAGTGGCGGAGCCAGCATGACATGTTAGCAAGTGCCAAAAAATTCAGCTAGTGCCCAAATAGCTACGGTTCTTTGGCTACGACCAAAACGTGGCTAATTTTCAAAAAATTTGAAAAGAATTTGCTACTTTTCAAATGTAGCTAAATGAACGTGGCTAAATAAGCCAGTGCCAAGGCAACTGTAGGCCACAACGTGGCTCCGCCACTGCCCGGCGGGTCAACCCGCCAAAACGGGACGAATTGGGTTGAGATTTTCAACCCACCAACCCACTTCAACCCGCCCCGCCTAGAAGTGGGTCAAAACGGGTTGACCCGTCGGGTTATATATATATATATATTTTACAATTAAGTAGTATTTCATTTGTCATTAAATTTTTGTGATATCCAATTTTTTTTTTACATTAGTACTTCTTAGAAAAAATAAAGAATAACAATTTTATTTATGACAAATGTTATCTTTATATGGAGACGAATGAGTTCCTAAAGAATGTTTTGACAAATATTAGTATACATTTAAGATTGAGATTGAGAAAAATTAAAAGAAGTGTGAAATAAAATAAAATAATATTAGAAAAATTAAAAAAATATAATTTATTTTTAAATTTTAATTATTTATTTTTTTAATTGACGGGTTGGTGGGTTGACCCGCCAACCCACCATAAAACGGGGTGAGTTCATTTTTCCCACCCATATTTAATGGCGGGTTAACCCGCCCTGTCCCGTTTTTGGCGGGTTGGTGGCGGGGCGGGGCGGGCCAACCAACGTTAAAAGCATGTTTATAGTACTCACATTTAATCAACAACGAAAAACCATTGTTAAAAGTAGGGGGGTGTAAATAGGCTGGATAGAGATAGGCTTTAGCTTAAATAGGTCAGACACATGTAAAATACTTAAGGCATGGCCAGATTCGTTAGCTTGTGCACGCCCAAATTATAAATTTAGCATGGCGTATATTTAAAAAACAAAAGTCTTGACATAGACTTGTTAGCCTGTTTAAGCCTACAAGACGTTCAATAATTAAAGAAAATAATTAAAATAATATAATTTTATTATTCAAAACCATTAAAATAATAATTTATTTATTTAATTTAAAATAAATAATATAAAATAGGTCGGCCTATAAGTTTATAGGCCCTCTATGTAAAAGAAAGTCTATGAGATACTTTCTAAATAATTTTTTTAAGATCCGAAACTGTTCTATAATTTAATTCTTTCATTGAGTAGTTAATAATAATAATTTATTCCCCCTCCTCCTTCTACGGTAGTATAGTATAGGATATAGAATCAGATATATTAATTAGTATTTTAATTAACATTTATTTATTTAGAATTAAGAAATCCCTCCCTCCTCGGTGTATGTAAGTGACAAAACAAAGATGGATTTGATATTTGGATTGGATTGGGCCCAAAACAAAACAAAACAAAGATGATGCTGCTGAAAATAACACCCGACCCAAGTCCATTCATTGCATTGCTTTTACTCAGTGTAGTGTAGTGTCTGATTGTCAAGTCAAGTGTGGCCCTCTCCAATGCAAATCAATGTAATGTGCTTTGGACACTTGACCACGCGCGCGCTTTTTAGCAGGTAATCTATAATAATTTGATTTCAGCGCAAATATTATAATTTAAAGTTTTATTATAATTAATTAAAGATGGATTGGATTGGGCCAAAACAAAACTGATCAAAATAACCAACCATTGCTCTTAGTCTCTCTCACCTCTCAATGCATAATCCGAAACATGCAGATGCAGTCTCATCTCAGATCACAAATTTACAATTTACAATTTTCAAAGATTTTTCATCTAAAATTGGGCGGGATTTAATTTAATAACACTCACTCATTCCTTTCTTTCTTCTCTCTCTCTCTTCTCCACCAAAGAAAAACCCTAAGCCTAGCCCCCTTCTCTTCTCTTCTCTTCTCTTCAATCAAGCTCAGCTCAACTCACAATAACAATACTGTTGAAGATCTTGTTCAACAAGATAAGCTACCAACTACAAGCAGCTCCTCAACTCACAGGAAAGGAACTTTCTTTCGCCTTTGCTTTTATTTCATTTCATTTCATTTCGTTGGTTCTACCATTTATTTTAAGTGTGTTATTGCGTTTTTTTCTTTTTTCTTTTTGTTTCAGCGACCATAAAACATGTATTTTTATTTGTATTTGTAGCTCAGCTTAAAAAAGACACTGAACAGAGGCATTTCTCCTCTTGATGGCACCCGACTCTGAGCCTCTTGAGTTGAGATTCTTCTCAAAAATCTTCCTTTACTTGCTGCTGAGGATAAGGTAACTTCTGATACCATACCATACCATACCTTTATTTTTTCTTAAATCCTCATTATTAATACTGTACGTCATGTATTTGTTTGTGCTCTATAGTCTATGGTTTATTCATTGTATCTGTATTGTTACTTTTGTTTGTAGTGATAAGTTTTTTATAACTGAATGAATCTTAGAAGCTCAGTTTCAGTTCACTCAGTATTATTACTTTGCCTCTGCTTTTAAAAAGTATATAAGAGGAGCTTAATAGTTGTTTAAGTTTAGTGTGTGATTAATTTAAAGAGAATAAAATAAATAAATAAATGGATTTGAAAAATTTCTTAATAAGATTGAAGTTTAATTGCGCTGTTTGTGTTACTTTATTTAGGGAATAAGAGAGATGTTAGACTACTGTTCTGTTGATCGAAGATCAGAGTCAGATCCTCAGAGCACCTAATGTTGTGATTTGACAAGACAGCTTTATTGGTTATTAATTGCGCACTTCTTCTTCTTTTTGCTTCCTTGCTTCTCTCCTGAGCTCCTACCTTTCTCTCTCTCTCTCTCTACGTGTCTCTCTCTTTCACTTTCTCAAAATCTTGGCTTCTTAGGGAATTTTGAAGCTTTTTTTGTTTCCAAAAAATGATAGTGTTATTATATTAAAACTATCTAGCTGTGCTGTGTAGCACTGTATCATTCATTCACCTATTCTGTAGTCTATAATCCTTGTATCTTTTCCCCCAAAGAGAGTCCTTGCTACTGATATCGATGTATTCTCTTGTTTACTCGTACATATATGTTTTCATTGTTTAATTTTAATTTTCACTGGCATTTAGCTTAAACGTAAAAAATGTAATTTAATTGGGCGGGATTTAATTTAATTACACTCACTCATTCCTCTCTTTCTTCTCCCTCTCTCTCTTCTCCACCAAAGAAAAACCCTAAGCCCCCTCTTCTCTTCTCTTCTCACCCTTCAATCAAATCACAAAAATGGTTGGTTACCTTTTCTTTTCGTTATCTTCTCTTCCTTCTAAACAAACGATTCATTGAATCTGACTTGAATGAATGTTCTTCTTCAAGTTTTCTTTCATTCTTTCAATCAAATCACAAAAATGGTGGTTACCTTTGGCCGATGCTCAGCTCAACTCACAATAACAATACTGTTGAAGATCTTGTTCAACAAGATAAGCTACCAACTACAAGCAGCAGCTCAACTCACAGGAAAGGAACTTTCTTTCGCCTCTGCTTTCATTTCATTTCATTGGTTCTTCCATTTATTTTAAGTGTGTTATTCCGTTTTTTTTCTTTTTTTCTTTTTTTGTTTCAGCGACCATAAAACATGTATTTCTTTTTGTATTTGTAGCGCAGCTCAAAAAAGACACTGAACAGAGGCATTTCTGAGCTAGTCCTCTTGATGGCCCCCGACACTGAGCCTCTTGAGTTGAGATTCTTCTCAATAATCTTCCTTTACTTGCTGCTGAATGCTGAGGATAAGGTAACTTCCCCTCCATACCATGCCATACCTTTATTTTTTCTTAAATCCTCATTATTAATACTATACGTGTCATGTATGTATATTTGTTTGTGCTCTATGATGGTTCATTCATTGTATCTGTCTGTATTATTACTTTTGTTTGTAGTGTTAAGTTTCTTATATATAACTGAATGAATCTTAGAAGCTCTGTTTCGGTTCACTCAGTATTATTACTTTTTGCCTCTGCTTTTAAAAACATGCATGTATATAAGAGGAGGTTAATTAATAGTTGTTTAAGTTTAGTGTGTGATTAATTTAAAGAGAAGAAAATAAATAAATAAATGAATTTGAAAAATTTCTTAATAAGATTGAAGTTTAATTGCGTTGTTTGTGTTACTTTATTTGGGGAATAGGAGAGATGCTAGACTACTGTTCTGTTGATCAGAGATCAGAGTCAGAGTCAGATCCTCAGAGCACCTAAATTTTGATTTGACACGAGAGCTTTATTTGGTTCCTTGCATCTCTCCTGAGCTTTTCCACTTCCTACCTTTCTATACGTGTCTCTCTCTTTCACCTTTCTCAAAAACTTGGCTTCTTATGGAATTTTGAATCTTTTTTCTTTCCAAAAATGATAGTGTGATATTATCAAATTATTAATAAAGATTGAAGATGAAGAATATTATTATTATTTTTTTTAAATTCTAAACATATTAAATAGTATATCATTTTTTTTTAATTTTAAACAATTGTAGTTAAAATCCCTGCTGCTATGACTCCATTGATTATTATATTAAAACTATCTAGCTGTGCTGTGTAGCCCTGTATCATTCATTCACCTATTCTGTAGTTTATAATCTCTGGTGTCATGCATAGTCTTTCGCTTTTTCCCTACAGAGAGAGTCCCTTGCTCCTGATATCGATGTATTCTCTTGTTTATAAGGATGGTAGTATGAGATTAAAGTTTATTTGGGGAATAGGAGAGAGATACTACTGTTCTGTTGATCAGAGATCCATTAATTGCTTTTGTCAGTCCTCATTTCACCTAATGTGAAAGTTGTGATTTGACAAGAGAGCTTGCTTTTATTTTTTTGCGTCCACTCTTCTCTCTTGAGCTTTTTCGCTTCCTACCTTTCTATCTCTACGTGTCTCTCTCTTTCACCTTTCTCAAAAACTTATTGCTGCGATCTGTCCATTCTCTCTCAGTTTACATTATCTTTGGACTCTCATTTCACTTCCATAGATCCATTGTCTTCAGTTCACCGAAACCGCCACCACCTACCCCATTATATTACAGATCAGAACCACTCTCTTCTTTGCATGTGCACCCAACAAACAACTAGTGTTTTTTTACATGATAATGATGAGGCGTTTCAAAATAGTGTTTTTTCTCAATCTTCTTTCAATCTTCTTTGCATTTTTTTTTTTTTTGGGGGGGGTAAATAATGTTCATTGCATTTTAATCCTCGTTTAAGCGTCTGTTGAATTTTTTCTAAATGGTGGTATCAATAACCAAAGTTTCTTTAAAGTCATCTAGATTAAGGTCTTTGTAAATGCTTCTTCTCAAGATTTCTTCTGTTACTCTTGTTTAAAAGATGTTAGTATTTAGTAAAGCCAATTTTTTAATAAATATTATTATGATTATATTTATTTTATTGTGAATCGCGGGTTTTTTTATTAAATTAATCAAAGTAATTAGTCAAACTATAATGAATTATATATATATATTGTTATGAATTTTTTCTCAACCCAATCATGTCTCATATTTTTAATAATTAAAATGAATTTTATTTCCTTAAAATTAGAATATATATTTCTCAGCTGTCCATCCACACATATATTTTTTAATACGTATATACATTAGCTAATATAAATTAGTAAATATAATAAATTTTAAGAGTAGCTAAATTAGAACTTAAGAGGGACGGAAATAACTTACGAGTTAAGAGTTAAGAGAATACAACGGTCATCATAGTTTTGCCGCCAAAAAATATAAATTAAAAATTTTCTTTCTCTCTTTTCACTCTTCTTAAGGTTTTCTTAGGGTTTCTTTCTCTGTTTTCACTCCTTCTTAAAGTTTTCTTGGTTTCTTTGGGTTTCCTAGTTTCTTTCTCTTGTTCTTGCTTGTTACTTTCTCTTGTTCTTGGATTGTTTTATCAAGACAATGGAATTGGTGAATATGGGAGATGGGATGCAAGTAGATGATGACCCAACCAGCCTGTATTGTTTGGCAACACTCCTACAAATGTGTCAATACCTAGGTATGTTACTTCTGCCCTTTCTTTTCTTCTCTTTTCTTTTCTTTTTTTCTTGAAAATGTTTGATTATGTGCTGATATTTCTTTCTTGAAAAGATTGAGTATGTGGGTTTCTTGCTGATATTTCTTGCTGATATTCGACTGTGTTCTTTTTTCTTTTCTTTTTTCTTTTCTTGAAAATACAGTATGTTTCTTTTTTCTTCTTGAAAATAGAAGATTGAGGGTGTGGCTTGTCAACAGTTGCTTGTCAATACCATATGAAATATATGTTTCTTTCTTTCTTTTTCTTTATTATTCTGGCAATATTGAGGGTGTGGCTTTTCCATTATGTTCTTGCTTTTCTTTTCTTTTGATTTCATTTTTCTTTTCTTTTTTCTTTTCTTGAAAATATAGTATGTTTCTTTTTTTTTTCTTGAAAATAGAAGATTGAGGGTGTGGCTTGTCAACAGTTGCTTGTCAATACCATACGAAATATATATGTTTCTTTCTTTGTTTTTCATTATTATTCTGGCAATATTGAGGGTGTGGCTTTTCCATTATGTTCTTGCTTTTCTTTTCTTTTGATTTCGTTTCTTTTTTTTTCTTGATAACTGTGGATGTTCGATTGTAAGCTTTTGTTTCTGTCTGCCCAGACATCATATTCTTGCTGATATAGGACTGTGTTTTTTTTTCTTTTCTTGAAAATACAATATGTTTCTTTTTTTTCTTGAAAATAGAAGATTGAGGGTGTGGCTTGTCAACAGTTACTTGTCAATACCATACGAAATATATATCTTTCTTTCTTTCTTTTTCTTTATTATTCTATCAATATTGAGGGTGTGGCTTTTCCATTATGTTCTTGCTTTTCTTTTCTTTTGATTTCGTTTTTCTTTTCTTTTTTATTTTCTTGAAAATTACAGTATGTTTCTTTTTTTTTCTTGAAAATAGAAGATTGAGGGTGTGGCTTGTCAACAGTTGCTTGTCAATACCATATGAAATATATGTTTCTTTCTTTCTTTTTCTTTATTATTCTGGCAATATTGAGGGTGTGGCTTTTCCATTATGTTCTTGCTTTTCTTTTCTTTTGATTTCGTTTCTTTTTTTTTTCTTGTAAACTGTGGATGTTCGATTGTATGCTTTTGTTTTTGTCTGCCCAGACATCATATTACTGGACTATTAACTGGTTTTTTTGTTTTTTAATTTTGTAAATTTGATTTTGTCTAGTTGAGTTTGTTAATTTTTTCAGTTGGTGTTTTATTTAACAAAACTAAAATTGGATATATTTAGATATGTGGGTTTTCTATTTTATTTATTTTTTAAATATCTATGGTTTCGATTGGAATGATAACATGTTGGTTTTTCATCATGTTGAAGATGATGAAAAAGCTGAGAAGATGAAAGAGGATGAAGATGAGGATGAAGCTGAGATGATGGAAGAAGATGAGGATGAATATGGGAGATGGGATGCAATGGGAGATGGGATGCAAGTAGAAGAGGATGAAGCTGAGAAGATGGAAGAGGATGAAGATGAGGATGAAGCTGAGATGATGGAAGAAGATGAGGATGAATATGGGAGATGGGATGCAATGGGAGATGAGATGCAAGTAGATGAGGATGAAGATGAGAAGATGGAAGAGGATGAAGATGAGGATGAAGCTGAGATGATGGAAGAAGATGACGATGAATATGGGAGATGGGATGCAATGGGAGATGGGATGCAATGGTAGATGATGACCCAACCAGCCTGTATTGTTTGGCAATACTCCTACAAAGGTGTCAATACCTAGGTATGGTACTTCTGCCCTTTCTTTTCTTTTCTTTTCTTTTCTTTTTTTCTTGAAAATGTTTGATTATATGCTGATATTTCTTGCTTGAAAAGATTGAGTATGTGGGTTTCTTGCTGATATTCGACTGTGTTCTTTCCTTTCCTTTTTTTTTCTTGAAAATATAGATTGAGGGTGTGGCTTGTCTTTTGTCAATACCATATGAAATATATGTTTATTTCTTTCTTTTTCTTTATTATTCTGGCAATATTGAGGGTGTGGCTTTTCCATTATGTTCTTTCTTTTCTTTTCTTTCAATTTCGTTTCTTTTTTTTCTTGATAATACAGTGGATGTTCGATTGTGTGCTTTTGTTTCTGTCTGCCCAGACATCTTATTACTGGACTATTAACTGGTTTTTTTGTTTTTTGATTTTGTCTAGTTGAGTTTGTTAATTTTTTCAGTTGGTGTTTTATTTAACAAAACTAACATTGAATATATTTAGATATGTGGGTTTTCCATTTTATTTATTTTTTAAATATTAATGGTTCTTTCTTTCTTTCTTTCGTTTTTTTTCGCAATATTTAGATGTTGGTTTCGATTGGAATGATAACATGTTGGTTTTTCATCATGTTGAAGATGATGAAAAAGCTGAAAAGATGGAAGATGATGAGGATGAAGCTGAGGAGATGGAAGAAGATGAAGATGATGAAAAAGCTGAGAAGATGAAAGAAGATGAGGATGAAAATGAGGATGAAGCTGAGAAGATGGAAGAAGATGAAGATGAGGATGAAGCTGAGAAGATGGAAGAAGATGAGGATAAAGATGATGAAAAAGCTGAGAAGATGGAAGAAGATGAGGATGAAGTTCATGTAGAACTTGAGAAAGGTCTTAACCAAGAGGACCGATCAACCCAAAAGCAGTCTCGGGTTGTTTGGACCGAAGAGCTACATCGGTCGGTGTTTTGTGGCCGCTGTTAATGACTTGGGTGTTGACAGTAAGTTATTCACTCTTTCTCTACAATGCAAAGTAGTTGTTATCTTAATTGTTATTAATTGCTACAATTGGTCAATCAATTGATGTTTCTGCTTTATTTTAGCAATACTTTTATTATATTTTTGTGTAGAAATAGCAATCAAATCCTAATAATATTACAATGTGAAAACTAGTTCCATCACCTCTCTTTGCAAACTTTATTTCCACAAGTGTCTTCACATCCACTGCCCAGAATCCAACCATAATTCTTCGAACATCTGTCTCAGCCCCACTTGGATATATAATTTCTGTCATAATATTGGAATCTGCACCAAAATAAAAAATGGCTTCTCCGTTGTTAATACCAGTGTGCATTTCCAAATAACAAACAAATCCACTGCCCATGTATTCCTCTATTTCAGTAATCCTTTCCTTGGAGTAAGCTAATATACTTATTTGGCATCTCTCGAAAACTGAACAAATCAAAATTCAAATTTTCCTTAATTCGATCATGATTAATTTGGTCTCATGAGAGCTGGAAGCTGCCCAATTGGTCCCAACTGTGTCTTCCATTCGCTGCCAAAAATGGAACAATGATGCCTTTTTCCATTCCTGTGAAAACTCTGGGTTTTTTTTTTGTATTGCAAAAGTATATGTTTGCTGTATTTTTCCAATTGCTGTATTTTTCCAATTGCTGTATTTTTTTGTTCAACATTATTTTGAATGCTTTCTCAAATACTCTTCCTAATCTGTAGTGCACTGGAGTAGATGTCATGGCATTATTGTTAATGAAGTCTGACACATTTGTATGTTCTTTTGATTGCAGAGGTTGTACCTAGAAAAATTCTTCAATTGATGAAGGCTGAGAAGCATCTTACTAGGGCGCATGTGGCCAGCCATCTGCAGGTATTTTTTTCTTTTCCTTTCTGCTTTAATTTCATAAAACCATAGTTTTTCATTTATAGAACTTTATTTGTTTTTTTAATTGCTGCAGAAATAAAGACTTCGACTGAAAAGAATCAGGTCTAAGGCAACCCAGCAAGTCAGTCCTTTTAAATATCCTCTTCATCTGGTGAGATGATTAGTCCTAGGCAAACAAGTAATATTGTGCCATTTCAGGGGTTGGCTGACCAAAGCCAGGATGGCAGTTATGCTTCACATCTTACCAATTTAAGCTCAATAGGCTCAATCTTAAATGAAGACTTGGACTTGGACTTTGATTCTGACTTTGATCTTTATGATCCTACACAAATGATTGACTCGGATTATTACACAAATGATTGACTCGGATTATTTGTTGTCTATGTAGTTGATAACACCAATTATTTGTTGTCTATGTAGTTGTAAATGGGATTCAAATTTAATTCTTTGGCTTCCCAGATTTGTTCTCTACTGAGATTGACCTCCATTCATTTGTATTTTCTTTGAGTTTGTATAACCAACAAGTCACGTAACCATGCATTCTTTCTATTTTTATACTTTTATTTTCACTATTGTTCTTGTTTGGTTAATAATTAGTCTGATCAACATCGACATTTTTTGTGAATGATTGAACAAGATTATTTGTAAAGACTGATGAGTCTAATGTGGATGGAAAATTTAGCTTTCTAAAATTTTTGTGAATGATACCGAAGTGTCAATTACTAGTATAAATGTCCATAGATTATTCAATATGTTAAT